>NW_026277346.1:0-1072 GCF_023373465.1 Oncorhynchus keta | reverse complement strand
AGATAAAACATGATGCGTTACAAGATAAAACATGATGCATTACAAGATAAAACATGATGCATTACAAGATAAAACATGATGCGTTACAAGATAAAACATGATGCGTTACAAGATAAAACATGATGCATTACAAGATAAAACATGATGCATTACAAGATAAAACATGATGCATTATAAGATAAAACATGATGCATTACAAGATAAAACATGATGCATTACAAGATAAAACATGATGCATTACAAGATAAAACATGATGCATTACAAGATAAAACATGATGCATTACAAGATAAAACATGATGCATTACAAGATAAAACATGATGCATTACAAGATAAAACATGATGCATTACAAGATAAAACATGATGCATTACAAGATAAAACATGATGCATTATAAGATAAAACATGATGCATTACAAAGATAAAAACATGATGCAAGATAAAACATGATGCATTACAAGATAAAACATGATGCATTACAAGATAAAACATGATGCATTATAAGATAAAACATGATGCATTACAAGATAAAACATGATGCATTATAAGATAAAACATGATGCATTACAAGATAAAAATGCATTACAAGATAAAACATGATGCATTACAAGATAAAACATGATGCATTAAAACATGATGCAAAACATGATAAAACATGATGCATTACAAGATAAAACATGATGCATTACAAGATAAAACATGATGCATTATAAGATAAAACATGATGCATTACAAGATAAAACATGATGCATTATAAGATAAAACATGATGCATTACAAGATAAAACATGATGCATTACAAGATAAAACATGATGCATTACAAGATAAAACATGATGCATTACAAGATAAAACATGATGCATTACAAGATAAAACATGATGCATTACAAGATAAAACATGATGCATTATAAGATAAAACATGATGCATTATAAGATAAAACATGATGCATTACAAGATAAAACATGATGCATTACAAGATAAAACATGATGCATTACAAGATAAAACATGATGCATTACAAGATAAAACATGATAAAAGATAAAAACATGATGCATTACAAGATAAAACATG
>NW_026277345.1:0-47500 GCF_023373465.1 Oncorhynchus keta | reverse complement strand
CTCCTTTACAGTAAATACAGAGGGTCTGATTCTGGTGACGAGCTTGATGCTCCTTTACAATAAATACAGAGGGTCTGATTCTGGTGACGAGCTTGATGCTCCTTTACAATAAATATAGAGGGTCTGATTCTGGTGACGAGCTTGATGCTCCTTTACAATAAATATAGAGGGTCTGATTCTGGTGACAAGCTTGATGCTCCTTTACAATAAATATAGAGGGTCTGATTCTGGTGACGAGCTTGATGCTCCTTTACAATAAATACAGAGGGTCTGATTCTGGTGACGAGCTTGATGCTCCTTTACAATAAATACAGAGGTTCTGAGGTTGGAGAGGTGTTCTGGTAGGTTGGAGAGATGTTCTGGTAGGTTGGAGAGATGTTCTGGTAGGTTGGAGAGATGTTCTGGCATGTTGGAGAGATGTTCTGGCATGTTGGAAAGATGTTCTGGTAGGTTGGAGAGATGTTCTGGCATGTTGGAAAGATGTTCTGGTAGGTTGGAAAGATGTTCTGGTAGGTTGGAGAGATGTTCTGGTAGGTTGGAAAGATGTTCTGGTAGGTTGGAAAGATGTTCTGGTAGGTTGGAGAGATGTTCTGGTATGTTGGAAAGATGTTCTGGTAGGTTGGAGAGATGTTCTGGTAGGTTGGAAAGATGTTCTGGTAGGTTGGAAAGATGTTCTGGTAGGTTGGAAAGATGTTCTGGTAGGTTGGAGAGATGTTCTGGTAGGTTGGAAAGATGTTCTGGTAGGTTGGAAAGATGTTCTGGTAGGTTGGAGAGATGTTCTGGTATGTTGGAAAGATGTTCTGGTAGGTTGGAGAGATGTTCTGGCATGTTGGAGAGATGTTCTGGCATGTTGGAAAGATGTTCTGGTAGGTTGGAAAGATGTTCTGGTAGGTTGGAGAGATGTTCTGGTAGGTTGGAAAGATGTTCTGGTAGGTTGGAAAGATGTTCTGGTAGGTTGGAGAGATGTTCTGGTATGTTGGAAAGATGTTCTGGTAGGTTGGAGAGATGTTCTGGTAGGTTGGAAAGATGTTCTGGTAGGTTGGAAAGATGTTCTGGTAGGTTGGAAAGATGTTCTGGTAGGTTGGAGAGATGTTCTGGTAGGTTGAGAGATGTTCTGGTATGTTGGAAAGATGTTCTGGTAGGTTGGAGAGATGTTCTGGTAGGTTGGAAAGATGTTCTGGTAGGTTGGAAAGATGTTCTGGTAGGTTGGAGAGATGTTCTGGTAGGTTGGTAGTCTAAGGTTAATAATTAGACTCTCTCTCTCCCCCCTCCCTCCCTCCCTCTCAGTGCTATGTAAAGTGTTTACAATGCAGAGGGAAGAAAACGCTTCTGATAGATGTGTACCAGCTGTTATCACAGCAGACGTCCAACCACAACTCCATGACTAATCACTTTAGTTTATCAAGACAAAACCCACTCCTCACTAATTACCCACACAATGAATTACACTGTTGGGCTTCATCCCAAATGACACCCTATTACCAAGTAGTGCACTACCTTTGACCAGAACCAATAGAACCGATAGGGTAGTGCACTACTTTTGACCAGAACAGATAGGGTAGTGCACTACTTTTGACCAGAACCAATAGGGTAGTGCACTACTTTTGACCAGAACCAATAGGGTAGTGCACTACTATTGACCAGAACCGATAGGGTAGTGCACTACTTTTGACCAGAACCAATAGGGTAGTGCACTACTTTTGACCAGAACCGATAGGGTAGTGCACTACTTTTGACCAGAAGCGATAGGGTAGTGCACTACTTTTGACCAGAACCGATAGAGTAGTGCACTACTTTTGACCAGAACCGATAGAGTAGTGCACTACTTTTGACCAGAACCGATAGAGTAGTGCACTACTTTTGACCAGAACCGATAGAGTAGTGCACTACTTTTGACCAGAACCGATAGGGTAGTGCACTACATTTGACCAGAACCGATAGGGTAGTGCACTACTTTTGACCAGAACCGATAGGGTAGTGCACTACTTTTGACCAGAACCGATAGGGTAGTGCACTACTTTTGACCAGAACCAATAGGGTAGTGCACTACTTTTGACCAGATCCAATAGGGTAGTGCACTACTTTTGACCAGAACCAATAGGGTAGTGCACTACTTTTGACCAGAACCAATAGGGTAGTGCACTACTTTTGACCAGAACCGATAGAGTAGTGCACTACTTTTGACCAGAACCAATAGGGTAGTGCACTACTTTTGACCAGAACCAATAGGGTAGTGCACTACTTTTGACCAGAACCGATAGGGTAGTGCACTACTTTTGACCATTACATTACATTTACATTACATTTAAGTCATTTAGCAGACGCTCTTATCCAGAGCGACTTACAAATTGGTGCATTCACCTTATGACATCCAGTAGAACAGTCACTTTACAATAGTGCATCTAAATCTTAAAGGGGGGTGAGAAGGATGACTTATCCTATCCTAGGTATTCCTTAAAGAGGTGGGGTTTCAGGTGTCTCCGGAAGGTGGTGATTGACTCCGCTGTCCTGGCGTCGTGAGGGAGTTTGTTCCACCATTGGGGGGCCAGAGCAGCGAACAGTTTTGACTGGGCTGAGCGGGAACTGTACTTCCTCAGTGGTAGGGAGGCGAGCAGGCCAGAGGTGGATGAACGAGTGCCCTTCTTTGGGTGTAGGGCCTGATCAGAGCCTGGAGGTACTGAGGTGCCGTTCCCCTCACAGCTCCGTAGGCAAGCACCATGGTCTTGTAGCGGATGCGAGCTTCAACTGGAAGCCAGTGGAGAGAGCGGAGGAGCGGGGTGACGTGAGAGAACTTGGGAAGGTTGAACACCAGACGGGCTGCGGAGTTCTGGATGAGTTGTAGGGGTTTAATGGCACAGGCAGGGAGCCCAGCCAACAGCGAGTTGCAGTAATCCAGACGGGAGATGACAAGTGCCTGGATTAGGACCTGCGCCGCTTCCTGTGTGAGGCAGGGTCGTACTCTGCGGATGTTGTAGAGCATGAACCTACAGGAACGGGCCACCGCCTTGATGTTAGTTGAGAACGACAGGGTGTTGTCCAGGATCACGCCAAGGTTCTTAACGCTCTGGGAGGAGGACACAATGGAGTTGTCAACCGTGATGGCGAGATCATGGAACGGGCAGTCCTTCCCCGGGAGGAAGAGCAGCTCCGTCTTGCCGAGGTTCAGCTTGAGGTGGTGATCCGTCATCCACACTGATATGTCTGCCAGACATGCAGAGATGCGATTCGCCACCTGGTCATCAGAAGGGGAAAGGAGCAGATTAATTGTGTGTCGTCTGCATAGCAATGATAGGAGAGACCATGTGAGGTTATGACAGAGCCAAGTGACTTGGTGTATAGCGAGAATAGGAGAGGGCCTAGAACAGAGCCCTGGGGGACACCAGTGGTGAGAGCGCGTGGTGAGGAGACAGATTCTCGCCACGCCACCTGGTAGGAGCGACCTGTCAGGTAGGACGCAATCCAAGCGTGGGCCGCGCCGGAGATGCCCAACTCGGAGAGGGTGGAGAGGAGGATCTGATGGTTCACAGTATCGAAGGCAGCCTAGATCTAGGTCTAGAAGGATGAGAGCAGAGGAGAGAGAGTTAGCTTTAGCAGTGCGGAGCGCCTCCGTGATACAGAGAAGAGCAGTCTCAGTTGAATGACTAGTCTTGAAACCTGACTGATTTGGATCAAGAAGGTCATTCAGAGAGAGATAGCTGGAGAGCTGGCCAAGGACGGCACGTTCAAGAGTTTTGGAGAGAAAAGAAAGAAGGGATACTGGTCTGTAGTTGTTGACATCGGAGGGATCGAGTGTAGGTTTTTTCAGAAGGGGTGCAACTCTCGCTCTCTTGAAGACGGAAGGGACGTAGCCAGCGGTCAGGGATGAGTTGATGAGCGAGGTGAGGTAAGGGAGAATGTCTCCGGAAATGGTCTGGAGAAGAGAGGAGGGGATAGCGTCAAGCGGGCAGGTTGTTGGGCGGCCGGCCGTCACAAGACGCGAGATTTCATCTGGAGAGAGAGGGGAGAAAGAGGTCAGAGCACAGGGTAGGGCAGTGTGAGCAGAACCAGCGGTGCCGTTTGACTTAGCAAACGAGGATCGGATGTCGTCGACCTTCTTTTCAAAATGGTTGACGAAGTCATCTGCAGAGAGGGAGGAGGGGGGAGAAGGTGGCAAAGAGCTTCCTAGGGTTAGAGGCAGATGCTTGGAATTTAGAGTGGTAGAAAATGGCTTTAGCAGCAGAGACAGAGGAGGAAAATGTAGAGAGGAGGGAGTGAAAGGATGCCAGGTCTGCAGGGAGGCGAGTTTTCCTTCATTTCCGCTCGGCTGCCCGGAGCCCTGTTCTGTGAGCTCGCAATGAGTCGTCGAGCCACGGAGCGGGAGGGGAGGACCGAGCCGGCCTGGAGGATAGGGGACATAGAGAGTCAAAGGATGCAGAAAGGGAGGAGAGGAGGGTTGAGGAGGCAGAATCAGGAGATAGGTTGGAGAAGGTTTGAGCAGAGGGAAGAGATGATAGGATGGAAGAGGAGAGAGTAGCGGGGAGAGAGAGCGAAGGTTGGGACGGCGCGATACCATCCGAGTAGGGGCAGTGTGGGAGGTGTTGGATGAGAGCGAGAGGAAAAGGATACAAGGTAGTGGTCGGAGACTTGGAGGGGAGTTGCAATGAGGTTAGTGGAAGAACAGCATCTAGTAAAGATGAGGTCGAGCGTATTGCCTGCCTTGTGAGTAGGGGGAAGGTGAGAGGGTGAGGTCAAAAGAGGAGAGGAGTGGAAAGAAGGAGGCAGAGAGGAATGAGTCAAAGGTAGACGTGGGGAGGTTAAAGTCGCCCAGCACTGTGAGAGGTGAGCCGTCCTCAGGAAAGGAGCTTATCAAGGTATCAAGCTCATTGATGAACTCTCCGAGGAACCTGGAGGGCGATAAATGATAAGGATGTTAAGCTTGAAAGGGCTGGTAACTGTGACAGCATGGAATTCAAAGGAGGCGATAGACAGATGGGTAAGGGGAAAGAGAGAATGACCACTTGGGAGAGATGAGGATCCCGGTGCCACCACCCCGCTGACCAGAAGCTCTCGGGGTGTGCGAGAACACGTGGGCGGACGAAGAGAGAGCAGTAGGAGTAGCAGTGTTGTCTGTGGTGATCCATGTTTCCGTCAGTGCCAAGAAGTCGAGGGACTGGAGGGAGGCATAGGCTGAGATGAACTCTGCCTTGTTGGCCGCAGATCGGCAGTTCCAGAGGCTACCGGAGACCTGGAACTCCACGTGGGTCGTGCGCGCTCGGACCACCAGATTAGGGTGGCTGCGGCCACGCGGTGTGGAGCGTTTGTATGGTCTGTGCAGAGAGGAGAGAACAGGGATAGACAGACACATAGTTGACAGGCTACAGAAGAGGCTACGCTAATGCAAAGGAGATTGAATGACAAGTGGACTACACGTCTCGAATGTTCAGAAAGTTAAGCTTACGTAGCAAGAATCTAAGACTAAAATTATTAAAATGATACAGTACTGCTGAAGTAGGCTAGCTGGCAGTGGCTGCGTTGTTGACACTACACTAATCAAGTCGTTCCGTTGAGTGTAATAGTTTCTGCAGTGCTGCTATTCGGGGCTAGCTGGCTAGCTAGCAGTGTTGTTTACGTTACGTTGCGTTAAAAAGAACGACAATAGCTTGCTAGCTAACCTAGAAAATCGCTCTAGACTACACAATTATCTTTGATACAAAGACGGCTATGTAGCTAGCTGTGTAGCTAGCTACGATCAAACAAATCAAACCGTTGTACTGTAATGAAATGAAATGAAAATGTGATACTACCTGTGAATGCGACCGGGTTGTTGAGTCCTATTCGGTAGACGTCGGCGTTTTTGATGAATCCGATGACTGAGTCCCCTGAGGCAACCTGGATGTCACGCAACCTGGTCTTAGTATTTTGTGTATTTTCTTTATTAATTTGGTCAGGCCAGGGTGTGACATGGGTTTATTATGTGGTGTGTTTAGTCTTTGTTTTTTTTGTAGGTATTGGGATTGTGGTATAGTGGGGTTTTCTAGAAAAGTCTATGGTTGCCTGAAGTGGTTCTCAAGAGGCAGGTGTTTATCGTTGTCTCTGATTGGGAACTATATTTAGGCAGCAATATTCTTTGAGTGTTTCGTGGGTGATTGTTCCTGTCTCTGTGTTTGTTTTGCACCAGATAGGCTGTTAGGGTTTCGTGTTACGTTTCTTGTTTTTTGTATTGTTCGTTTTTCATCTTTATTAAAGATGTAAAAAAATGACTACGCTGCATTTTGGTCCGCCTCTCCTTCACCGCAAGAAAACCGTAACACTGAAACATGTTACGAGATCAAAACAGTCTTGAAACATGGATTCTGATTGATCAGACCAGCGTTGGACAGACCTGACCACGGGAAATTCACTCGAGTCTTCGTTTTCTAGGTGGGAAGGAGCAAAATGGAGTCATGGTCAGATTTTCCAAAAGGAGGGCGGGAGATGGCCTTATACCCGTGTCGAAAAGCCATGTAGAGGTGGTCTAGCGTAGAATCTCCGCGAGTTGGACAGTCAATGTGTTGATAGTAATTCAGAAGTACGGTTCTCAAATGACTTTGGTTGAAGTCCCCTTTAATAATGAACGCTGTCTCCGGGTACGCGGCCTACAGGTTGCTCAGTGTCTAATGAAGATCTTTGAGAGCATTTTTACTGTCGGCTTGGGACGGGATGTACACAGCCGTGGCGAAAATCCCTGAAAACTTTCTTGGAAGGTAAAAACGGTGACATTTGATGACCAAGTATTCCATCTTGGGAGAGCAGAAGCTCACACCATATGCTGTTGGTCATAAACCTTTCCACCTTTATTCTTGCCAGAGAGAGCCCGCTTGATATCTACTTGATGAACTGTAAAACCCACTGGTTGTATGTGATCTGTATGGATGTCGGAGGAAAAGCCAAGCCTGTTGCAGAATCTGATGTCCCCTCTGGAAGGAGATCCTCGCTCTGAGTTCGTTAAGTTTTTTTTATGAATTATTGAAGATGGGCGAGCAGTGTGCTCGGTAATGGAGGACGGGTCACCCAGAGTCTTAATCCCACTAAGGTACAGTACATTAAAGTATAGTACAGTAGAGTTGAGTACAGTACAGTAGAGTATAGTAGAATACAGTACAGTATAGTACATCACAATGTGGGGCGGCATGGTAGCCTAGTGGTTAGAGAGTTGGACTAGTAACCGGAAGGTTGCAAGTTCAAACCCCCGAGCTGACAAGGTACAAATCTGTCGTTCTGCCCCTGAACAAGGCAGTTAACCCACTGTTCCTAGGCCGTCATTGAAAATAAGAATTTGTTCTTAACTGACTTGCCTGGTTAAATAAAGGTAAAATAAAATAAAATAAAAAAACAATAGAGTAGAATACAGTACATTAAAGTATACAACAGTAGAGTTGAGTACAGTACAGTAGAGAACAGTAGAATACAGTACAGTATAGAGTACAGTACATTAAAGTATAGTACATTAGAGTAGAATACAGTACAGAGTACAGTAGAATACAGTACAGTATAGTACAGTATAGAATGTGTACAGTATTTTGTAACGTTACAGCCTTCTAACATTCTAAAATTGATTACATTTTATTTTTGCCTTTGTCTATCTACACACAATACCCCATAGTGACGTCACAATATCCCATCATGACAAAGCAAAAATAGGTTTTTAGAAATGTTTTATTCAGTATTCAGACCCTTTACTCAGTACTTTGTTGAAGCACCTTTGGCAGCGATTACAGCCTTGAGTCTCCTTGAGTTTGATGCTACAAGCTTGGGATACCTGTATTTGGGGAGTTTGTCCCATTCTTCTCTGCACTTCCTCTCAAGCTCTGTCTGGTTGGATGGGGAGCGTCGCTGCACAGTTATTTTCAGGTCTGTGTACAGTATCTGTCCAATACAGTATAGTACAGTATATTATAGTATGTGTACAGTATAGTACAGTATAGTAAAGTACGGTATGTGTATAGTATAGTAAAGTACAGTATGTTTACAGTATAGTACACTGCATTGCAGTATAGTATGTGTACAGTATAGTACACTATATTACAGTATAGTATGTGTACATTATAGAACAGTATAGTACAGTATAGTACAGTATAGTACTGTACAGTATGTGTACACTATAGTACAGTATAGTACATCACAGTAGGTGTACAGTATAGTACAGTATATTAACGTGTACAGTATGTGTATAGTATAGTACATTATATTACAGTATAGTATGTGTACTGTATTGTACACTATAGTAAAGTACAGAATAGTAGAGTTTCATAAAGTACAGTATAGTACATTATATAATGTGTACAGTAAAGTACATTATAGTACAGTAGAGTACAGTCTATCACAGTATATTACAGTATAGTATGTGCACAGTATAGTAAAGTACAGCATGGTACAGTATAGTATGTGTACATTATAGTAAAGTACAGCATGTACAGTATAGTATGTGTACAGTATAGTAAAGTACAGCATGGTATAGTATAGTATGTGTATAGTATAGTAAAGTAAAGTACAGAATGGTACAGTATAGTATGTGTACTGTATAGTAAAGTACAGCATGGTACAATACAGTATGTGCACAGTATGGTATAGCATAGTATGTTTACAGTATAGTACAGTATAGTACAGCACAGCATAGTATAGTACTGTAAGGTATGTTTACAGTATAGTACAGTAAAGTACAGTACAATATACAGTAGTACAGTACAGGATAGAACAGTACAGTTTAGTACATTATAGTACAGTTTAGTACAGTATAGTGCAGTATAGAACAGTACAGTAAAGTATAGTACGGTATGTGTACAGTATACTAAAGTATAGTACAGTAACTCTCCCAATATGAAGCTAACTCAATATGTTAGCTTTATTTCTTTCCACAGGGCCGTGGGGTGAGACAGGGATGCAGCTTAAGTCCCACCCTCTTCAACTTAAATATCAACAAATTGGCAAGGGCACAAGAACAGTCTGCAGCACCCGGCCTCACTCTACTAGAATCTGAAGTAAAATGTCTACTTTTTGCTGATGATCTGGTTATTCTGTCCCCAACCAAGGAGGGCCTCAGAAGGTGGGGGGAAATGAACTATATTCTGGTAATCCGACCAATTGAACATATGCAGTGGTACTTAATGAATATGATGTCAGTTCGGTTGTCATCTGAGACATTCTCATCAATGATAAGATGACAAACAGTGGAAAGTCTACACATCAGAGTTATCGGATTCACGTGGAATTGTTGTTCAATTTAAATGTTTGAATATTAAATTATTCGTGATGGGATGAAATGTGATTTTAGCTTCTAAAATGTGAGAATTGGGTTTTCATGAGTGAATTAGGCCCGACTCAGTGGCCCGCCCACGTGAGGAGACATAGGTTGTAAACTATGAAACACACCCCTTTTCTCTCTTCCTATATAAAGCCTTCACGACAATATAACCTCCTGTTCCGAGGATGTGAGGACGACGGTCCGATGTCAGAATGGTTCAGATAGAACGAAGCCAACATCAGCGTGAGCTTTGGTTGCGAATGGTATGAACTTTGAACTCTTATTTACAACAGAAGTGATACCTCCTAGCCGTTGAGTTAGCAACAGCAGCTGCAAACGAGGGTTAGGAAGGAACAGACAGAGTATCCCGTTTATCACACAACAACGTTACTACAACGTATACAATTGACCACCAGAGACATTCTTCAAAGGACAAAGGACTCGGTTTGGCAACAAGGTCTTCCATCAACCACCAACCTACTGAAGCGCAGCTCAGAGTAAATATTTATTACATTTTCCTTTTCCAAATGGGCGGTAATTTAGAATGCACAAGATACTGTATTTACGATAGCACAGCATTTTCTTCCTTGTGATTACTCAGTCTTCCCCCACCTGTTCTCTTTCACCGTCCTAAACCCCCCTTTTCTTATCGGTTAGTTTAGTCTCCCTTTTCTTTATTTTTTAGTGTAACAAGCTGTCATATCTGCATTTACTTTTGGTCCATTAAAGTGCATCTTTCCCCTGGACTTATATGGCTGACCCAACATTTAGCGCCTGATATGTGATGAAAATGAGTGCTTGATTAGTTAGGTATTGTCACTCCCACCCGAAGTTGGCTGGAAACTGAGTTACACCTGTTCCTATTTTGTGTTTGATTTTTCTTCCCTATTTTTAGGATTATTTTGATGTTCTGGTTGGTCAGTATTTTTGCACTTCCTAACCTCCTGCCTTCAACCTCCTGTGTATGACCATATTAGAGAGACATATTTCCCTCAGATTACACAGACCCACAAAGAATGAAAAAACAAATCCTATTTTGATAAACTCCCATATCTACTGGGTGACATTCCACAGTGTGTCATCACAGCAGCAAGATTTGTGACCTGTTGCCACGAGAAAAGGTCAACCAGTGAAGAACAAACACCATTGTAAATACAACCCATATTTATGCTTATTTATTTTCCCTTTTGTACTTGAACTATTTGCGCATAATTAACAACATTGTATATAGACATAGTATGACATTAGAAATGTCTTTATTATTTTGAAACTTTTGTGAGTGTAATGTTTACTGTTCATTTTTATTGTTTATTTCACTTTTATTTATTATCCATTTTACTTGCTTTGGCAATGTTAACATATGTTTCCCATGCCAATAAAGCCCCTTGAATTGAAATGTATTGAATTGAGAGAGCAAAGAGAAATAAAATACATTACGAACCTAAATGAACCTAAATGAATCATTATTTCAAGATGGATGATTCATTTTTGAAAACAATCTGACAGAACATGCATTTTCAAGGACATCTATGACGTAGTGAATTTTAAAGATATCAGCCCGTGTTCTTTAAACTGGGCTCTTAGATCTAAATCAATCTGAAAGATATGAGCCCGTTTAAACAGCTCTTTAAACAGGGTGATGCATACAAACCCTTAGCTGTGATGTTACACCATGCTGAGTTCTCCAACACAATGTCACTGGCTTTGTCCCAAATGACAGAATATTTCTTATATAGTGCACTACACTGTTACGCAAAAAAAATATAAATTATACAGTAATTTTCTCTATTAACAACAGTAAAATACTATGAAATGTTTTACTGCAGCATACTGTAAATGATATCAGCGTGTTATTTTCAGAGAGACGTTTTTGCTCCAGTGTTTGCATCAGAACTTCGTGGTGCATCGGTAAGTCGTTAGCTTCAGGAGCCTATAATCAGTTTGTGCTCCATCTCTCTCCACCCCTCCTCCATCTCTCTCTCCACCCAGTCGTTAGCTTCAGGAGCCTATAATCAGTTGGTCCTCCATCTCTCTCCACCCCTCCTCCATCTCTCTCTCCACCCAGTCGTTAGCTTCAGGAGCCTATAATCAGTTGGTCCTCCATCTCTCTCCACCCCTCCTCCATCTCTCTCCACCCCTCCTCCACCCAGTCGTTAGCTTCAGGAGCCTATAATCAGTTGGTCCTCCATCTCTCTCCACCCCTCCTCCATCTCTCTCTCCACCCAGTCGTTAGCTTCAGGAGCCTATAATCAGTTGGTCCTCCATCTCTCTCCACCCCTCCTCCATCTCTCTCCACCCCTCCTCCATCTCTCTCTCCACCCCGTCGTTAGCTTCAGGAGCCTATAATCAGTTGGTCCTCCATCTCTCTCCACCCCTCCTCCATCTCTCTCCACCCCTCCTCCATCCCAGTCCAGCCGTTAGCTTCAGGAGCCTATAATCAGTTGGTCCTCCATCTCTCTCCACCCCTCCTCCATCTCTCTCCACCCCTCCTCCATCTCTCTCCACCCAGTCGTTAGCTTCAGGAGCCTATAATCAGTTGGTCCTCCATCTCTCTCCACCCCTCCTCCATCTCTCTCCACCCCTCCTCCATCCCGTCGTTAGCTTCAGGAGCCTATAATCAGTTGGTCCTCCATCTCTCTCCACCCCTCCTCCATCTCTCTCCCACCCCCGTTAGCTTCAGGAGCCTATAATCAGTTGGTCCTCCATCTCTCTCCACCCCTCCTCCATCTCTCTCTCCACCCAGTCGTTAGCTTCAGGAGCCTATAATCAGTTGGTCCTCCATCTCTCTCCACCCCTCCTCCATCTCTCTCCACCCTCTCCATCTCTCTCCCACCCCGTCGTTAGCTTCAGGAGCCTATAATCAGTTGGTCCTCCATCTCTCTCCACCCCTCCTCCATCTCTCTCCACCCATCCCGTCGTTAGCTTCAGGAGCCTATAATCAGTTGGTCCTCCATCTCTCTCCACCCCTCCTCCATCTCTCTCCACCCTCCTCCATCCCAGTCGTTAGCTTCAGGAGCCTATAATCAGTTGGTCCTCCATCTCTCTCCACCCCTCCTCCATCTCTCTCTCCACCCAGTCGTTAGCTTCAGGAGCCTATAATCAGTTGGTCCTCCATCTCTCTCCACCCCTCCTCCATCTCTCTCTCCACCCCGTCGTTAGCTTCAGGAGCCTATAATCAGTTGGTCCTCCATCTCTCTCCACCCCTCCTCCATCTCTCTCCACCCCTCCTCCATCTCTCTCCACCCCTCCTCCATCTCTCTCCCACCCCGTCGTTAGCTTCAGGAGCCTATAATCAGTTGGTTCACGTCATGTCATGCTTCCCCCTTGCCTTCAAGTTGACTATTGTTCTAAAATGAAATATATGGTATTGTTTAGGATGCTTAAGACAGAAGCATATACTTATACTAAATACAAAATACAAAATAATAAATAATAAAAAGGAATAATTAGAACAACACTGCAGAAAGTGTGGTTTCACATAAAACAATTTGTCTTCAAAGGAATTCAACCACATCCCTGAATGTTTCCATACTCTACTCCACCTGGTATACTACCAGTCAGATGAATTCAACCACATATTCCTAACTATATTTGCACCCCTCCTCCATCCGTGTTTGAAAGCAGCCAGGACTTAGAGAAAACACTGGAACCAGTTGGTAGGATCTCAGACGGTTTGAAAAACACAATCAAACAGACGACATTGATGACGTCTTCTGATAACGTGATACAGGCGTCAGGCACACTGGTTCCAAGTTAGTTGGATTTCAAAGCATACCTCGGGGTTCTGGTACCAAACCTAACATCACTACAGTCCCTTGGACTGTCAGGAGCCTATAATCAGTTGGTCCTCCAGCAGTGAAACTCCTTTGAGTCTGCTGGGGACTCCACCCCGTCGTGTAGTGTTCGTAGTTGTCCTTTGAGTCTGTTGGGGACTCACGTCTATTAAGTGTAGTGTTCGTAGTTGTCCTTTGAGTCTGCTGGGGACTATTGTTGGGGACTAAAGTGTAGTGTTCGTATTGTCCTTTGAGTCTGCTGGGGACTTAAGACAGTGTAGTGTTATAGTTGTCCTTTGATCTGCAAAACTACAAAAATAATAAAGTGTTAAAAGGTCCTAATTAGTCTGCTGGGGACTCTGCAGAAAGTGTGTTTCACATAAAACCTTTGAGTCTTCAAAGGACTTCAACCACTATTAAGTGTAGTTTATAGTTGTCCTTTGAGTCTGCTGGGACCTGGTATACTACCAGTCAGATGTCCTTTGAGTCTGCTGGGGACATCCCTGAAAGTTTATAGTTGTCCTTTGAGTCTGCTGGGGACCAGTCAGATGAATTCAACCACAGTCCCTGAATGTCCTTTGAGTCTGCTGGGGACTACCGTGCTATACTACCAGTGTAGTGTTCAACCAGTTGTCCTTTGAGTCTTATGGGGACTGACTCTACCTGGTATACTACCAGTCCTTTGAGTCTGCAACCACATCCTTGAAAGTTTATACCTTTGAGTCTGCTGGGGACCTGGTATACTACCAGTGTAGTGTTCAACCACAGTCTGCTGGGGATGTTTATACATATTTATTGTTATAGTATCCTGAGTCTGCTGGGACCAGTCAGATGTAGTGTTAGTAAATATGTCCTTTGAAGTCTGCTGGGGACTCCGTGTTTGAAAGTAGCCAGGACTTTGAGTCTGCTGGGGACCAGTTGGTAGGATCTCAGTTGTCCTTGAGTTTGAAAAACACGTAATCAAACAGTAGTGTTCATTGTCCTTTGAGTCTTCTGGGGACTCGCGTGATACAGGTTCGTAGTTGTCCACTGGTTCCAAGTTCGCTGCAATTAAGTGAGTTTCAAAGCATCCTTTGAGTTCTGGGGACTCAAAACCTTAACATCACTAGTTGTCCTTTGAGTCTGCTGTCGGCGTTAAGTGTAGTGAAAACTCCCTTTGAGTCTGCTGGGGACTCGCGTGCTATTAAGTGTAGTGTTCGTAGTTGTCCTTTGAGTCTGCTGGGGACTCGCGTGCTATTAAGTGTAGTGTTCGTAGTTGTCCTTTGAGTCTGCTGGGGACTCGCGTGCTATTAAGTGTAGTGTTCGTAGTTGTCCTTTGAGTCTGCTGGGGACTCGCGTGCTATTAAGTGTAGTGTTCGTAGTTGTCCTTTGAGTCTGCTGGGGACTCGCGTGCTATTAAGTGTAGTGTTCGTAGTTGTCCTTTGAGTCTGCTGGGGACTCGCGTGCTATTAAGTGTAGTGTTCGTAGTTGTCCTTTGAGTCTGCTGGGGACTCGCGTGCTATTAAGTGTAGTGTTCGTAGTTGTCCTTTGAGTCTGCTGGGGACTCGCGTGCTATTAAGTGTAGTGTTCGTAGTTGTCCTTTGAGTCTGCTGGGGACTCGCGTGCTATTAAGTGTAGTGTTCGTAGTTGTCCTTTGAGTCTGCTGGGGACTCGCGTGCTATTAAGTGTAGTGTTCGTAGTTGTCCTTTGAGTCTGCTGGGGACTCGCGTGCTATTAAGTGTAGTGTTCGTAGTTGTCCTTTGAGTCTGCTGGGGACTCGCGTGCTATTAAGTGTAGTGTTCGTAGTTGTCCTTTGAGTCTGCTGGGGACTCGCGTGCTATTAAGTGTAGTGTTCGTAGTTGTCCTTTGAGTCTGCTGGGGACTCGCGTGCTATTAAGTGTAGTGTTCGTAGTTGTCCTTTGAGTCTGCTGGGGACTCGCGTGCTATTAAGTGTAGTGTTCGTAGTTGTCCTTTGAGTCTGCTGGGGACTCGCGTGCTATTAAGTGTAGTGTTCGTAGTTGTCCTTTGAGTCTGCTGGGGACTCGCGTGCTATTAAGTGTAGTGTTCGTAGTTGTCCTTTGAGTCTGCTGGGGACTCGCGTGCTATTAAGTGTAGTGTTCGTAGTTGTCCTTTGAGTCTGCTGGGGACTCGCGTGCTATTAAGTGTAGTGTTCGTAGTTGTCCTTTGAGTCTGCTGGGGACTCGCGTGCTGGGGACTTAAGTGTAGTGTTCGTAGTTGTCCTTTGAGTCTGCTGGGGACTCGCGTGCTATTAAGTGTAGTGTTCGTAGTTGTCCTTTGAGTCTGCTGGGGACTCGCGTGCTATTAAGTGTAGTGTTCGTAGTTGTCCTTTGAGTCTGCTGGGGACTCGCGTGCTATTAAGTGTAGTGTTCGTAGTTGTCCTTTGAGTCTGCTGGGGACTCGCGTGCTATTAAGTGTAGTGTTCGTAGTTGTCCTTTGAGTCTGCTGGGGACTCGCGTGCTATTAAGTGTAGTGTTCGTAGTTGTCCTTTGAGTCTGCTGGGGACTCGCGTGCTATTAAGTGTAGTGTTCGTAGTTGTCCTTTGAGTCTGCTGGGACTCGCGTGCTATTAAGTGTAGTGTTCGTAGTTGTCCTTTGAGTCTGCTGGGGACTCGCGTGCTATTAAGTGTAGTGTTCGTAGTTGTCCTTTGAGTCTGCTGGGGACTCGCGTGCTATTAAGTGTAGTGTTCGTAGTTGTCCTTTGAGTCTGCTGGGGACTCGCGTGCTATTAAGTGTAGTGTTCGTAGTTGTCCTTTGAGTCTGCTGGGGACTCGCGTGCTATTAAGTGTAGTGTTCGTAGTTGTCCTTTGAGTCTGCTGGGGACTCGCGTGCTATTAAGTGTAGTGTTCGTAGTTGTCCTTTGAGTCTGCTGGGGACTCGCGTGCTATTAAGTGTAGTGTTCGTAGTTGTCCTTTGAGTCTGCTGGGGACTCGCGTGCTATTAAGTGTAGTGTTCGTAGTTGTCCTTTGAGTCTGCTGGGGACTCGCGTGCTATTAAGTGTATAATTTGCAACATGTTCGTAGTGGGGAAAGGTCCGACCTTCATTTGAGAAAATATATTGAACTTGATGCAACTAAAGAAAGGCGTATTACTCTTCATGAAGAAATACAACATTTGACCAAGAGCCTTGAACTGAATAATCTATTATACCATTTAATGACAATGTTGGTACCTTCTGGAAACAAAGCTCCACCCACATCCTGTGGGCTCCTGGATCCTTACACAGCACTATAAGGATGGGATCCACCCACATCCTGTGGGCTCCTGGATCCTTTCACAGCACTATAAGGATGGGATCCACCCACATCCTGTGGGCTCCTGGATCCTTTCACAGCACTATAAGGATGGGATCCACCCACATCCTGTGGGCTCCTGGATCCTTTCACAGCACTATAAGGAGGATGGGATCCACCCACATCCTGTGGGCTCCTGGATCCTTTCACAGCACTATAAGGATGGGATCCACCCACATCCTGTGGGCTCCTGGATCCTTTCACAGCACTATAAGGAGGATGGGATCCACCCACATCCTGTGGGCTCCTGGATCCTTTCACAGCACTATAAGGACGGGATCCACCCACATCCTGTGGGCTCCTGGATCCTTTCACAGCACTATAAGGATGGGATACACCCACATCCTGTGGGCTCCTGGATCCTTTCACAGCACTATAAGGATGGGATCCACCCAAATCCTGTGGGCTCCTGGATCCTTTCACAGCACTATAAAGATGGGATCCACCCAAATCCTGTGGGCTCCTGGATCCTTACACAGCATTATAAGGCTGCGTTGAGACAATAACCCGAGACCAGCTCAGCTAATCCCTACCATTGTGACGCAGAGTTATCATAATTCTTCAGCAAATGTACATTATACCAGACAGAGGCTTTGGTTGACACAATTTAAAGTCATCTAATTTATGTCCCTCTAACTGCCCTGAATGTTGATCCTACAGCTATTGTATGCAGCAGTCATGTATGTACCTGTGAACCAGATTTATACTGTTAGCACTAAGACGACCCGAGGAGGAAGTCCACTCCGTGCGCTAATATAAATAACCCGAGCATGTCTACCTCTGCTTAGCTTCCCAGTAAAGCAACAAAAAAAAATCTAGCAAAACACTAGACACAATCATTTTGACAGATTAACAGATTATATTCATATTCTGACAATCGCTGAAACTCATTTACATAATACCTTTGATGATACAGTGGTAGAAATTCAAGGTTATAACATCTACAGAAAAGATAGAAATGCCGAAGGTGGAGGTGTTGCTGTTTATATTCAGAACCTCATTCCTGTAAAGAATAGAGAGGATCTCATGTTAAATACTGTTGTAGTAATATGGCTACAGGTTCATCTGCCTCACCTAAAGCCCATTCTGGTGGGAAGCTGCTATAGACAGTCAGTATCTGGATAATGTTAAATACTGTTGTAGTAATCTGGCTACAGGTTCATCTGCCTCACCTAAAGCCCATTCTGGTGGGCAGCTGCTATAGACCACCAAGTGTTAAGAACCTCATTCCTGTAAAGATTAGAGAGGATCTCATGTTAAATACTGTTGAAGTAATATGGCTACAGGTTCATCTACCTCACCTAAAGCCCATTCTGGTGGGCAGCTGCTATAGACCACCTAGTGTTAAGAACCTCATTCCTGTAAAGATTAGAGAGGATCTCATGTTAAATACTGCAACCAGACGCTGCATTTGACACATTTATGAAATTGAGTAGCCCAGTTACTAATAAACACGCACCCATTAAGAAAAATTACTGAAAATGGTTAAATCCCTCTGGATTGATCAGGAATTGAAAAATGTATGTTTGAGAAGGATGAGGCAAAGGGAAGGGCAAATACATCTGTCGCCAACAAGGAAAACTCCGGCTCCATCGTTCATTGAATCAGGCGGCTGATATTGATATTGCCAACTATGTTAATGCTTTTTTCGTTAGCAAGATGAGCAAATTTAGGGATGACATGCCAGCAACAAACGGTGACACTACACATCCAAGTGTATCGGACCAAATTATGAAAGACAAGCAAATTAAAGAGGTGAAAAAATGATTGTTGTCTGCCACTACTATTTGCCACATCTTCATTTTAAGCTACTAGAAAGTGTGTGTATCAGGACACAAGGTGAGACCCAGATGCAGATGGTTGGAGTCTTAGAATATGTATTAATCCAATAGTGTAAGGCAAGAGAATGGTCGTTGATAAAGGTCAAAACCAGTCCAAAAGGTACTGAAGAGCAGGCAGAATGAAGTCAGGCAGCATGGTTAGGCAGGCGGGAAAGTAGTCCAGAGTCAGGCAAGGGTCAAAACTGGGAAGAGTATCAAAAAGAGAATAGCAAAAGAACTACGGGAAAAACAGGCTGGTTGACATGACTAACATACAAGATGAACTGGCACAGAGAGACAGGAAACACAGGGATAAATACACTGGTACAGGGAGACAGGAGACAAAGGGATAAATACACTGGTACAGAGAGACAGGAAACACAGGGATAAATACACTGGTATAGAGAGACAGGAAACACAGGGATAAATACACTGGTACAGAGAGACAGGAAACACAGGGATAAATGCACTGGTACAGAGAGACAGGAAACACAGGGATAAATACACTGGTACAGAGAGACAGGAAACACAGGGATAAATACACTGGTACAGAGAGACAGGAAACACAGGGATAAATACACTGGTACAGAGAGACAGGAAACACAGGGATAAATACACTGGTACAGAGAGACAGGAAACACAGGGATAAATACACTGGTACAGAGAGACAGGAAACACAGGGATAAATACACTGGCATAGAGAGACAGGAAACACAGGGATAAATACACTGGTACAGAGAGACAGGAAACACAGGGATAAATACACTGGTACAGAGAGACAGGAAACACAGGGATAAATACACTGGTACAGAGAAACAGGAAACAGGGATAAATACACTGGTACAGAGAGACAGGAAACACAGGGATAAATACACTTGAACAGAGAGACAGGAAACACAGGGATAAATACACTGGTACAGAGAGACAGAAAACACAGGGATGAATACACTGGTACAGAGAGACAGGAAACACAGGGATAAATACACTGGGGAAAATAAGCCACACCTGGAGGGGGTGGAGACGATCACAGCTGCTGCCTTGGCAGGAACTAATGGGGATCCATAATAAACCCCAGGAAGAGTAGCTGCTGCCTTGACAGGAACTAATGAAGATCCATAATAAACCCCAGGAAGAGTAGCTGCTGCCTTGGCAGGAACTAATGGGGATCCATAATAAACAACAGGAAGAGTAGCTGCTGCTTTGGCAGGAACTAATGGGGATCCATAATAAACCCCAGGAAGAGTAGCTGCTGCCTTGGCAGGAACTAATGGGGATCCATAATAAACCCCAGGAAGAGTAGCTGCTGCTTTGGCAGGAACTAATGGGGATCCATAATAAACCCCAGGAAGAGTAGCTGCTGCAGGAACTAACGGGATCCATAATAAACCCCAGGAAGAGTAGCTGCTGTCTTGGCAGGAACTAATGGGGATCCATAATAAACCCCAGGAAGAGTAGCTGCTGTCTTGGCAGGTCGTTCTGTAGCTCAGTTGGTAGAGCATGGCGCTTGTAACGCCAGGGTAGTGGGTTCAATCCCGCGACCACCCATACGTAGAATGTATGCACACATGACTGTAAGTCGCTTTGGATAAAAGCGTCTGCTAAATGGCATATATTATTATTATTATATTATTGGCAGGAACTAACGGGGATCCATAATAAACCCCAGGAAGAGTAGCTGCTGTCTTGGCAGGAACTAATGGGGATCCATAATAAACCCCAGGGAGAGTAGCTGCTGCCTTGTAATTACAGTCAAATAGAAATCCCTCCCTCAATGAATTTCATTCATCCATTATTTTATTCATTGCGATTATGGTAGCATTTATTTTCCGGTATAATACAGTCGATTTTACAGTATAATACAGTCGATTTTACAATATAATACAGTCGATTTTACAGTATAATACAGTCGATTTTACAGTATAATACAGTCGATTTTACAGTATAATACAGTCGATTTTACAGTACAGTATAATACAGTCGATTTTTACAGTATAATACAGTCGATTTTACAGTATAATACAGTCGATTTTACAGTATAATACAGTCGATTTTACAGTATAATACAGTCATTGTTTGTCATTGCAGAGCACTTACTTTGATATCGTATTTATATTACAGTAGGTGGGATGGCATATTGCTACAGAATGGTCTGGTAGCCATGCAGGTTAATTGTGCCTTGAATTCTAAATAAATCATTGACAGTGTCACCAGCAAAGCACCCCAACACCATCACACCTCCTCCTCCATGCTTCACGGTGGGAACCACACATGCTGAGATCATCTGTTCACCTACTCTGCGTTTGACAAAGACACGGTCGGAACCAAAAATATCTAATTTGGACTCACCAGACCAAAGGACAAATTTCCATCAGTCTAATGTTCATTGCTCGAGTTTCTTGGCCCAAGCAAGTCTCTTCTTCTCATTAGTATCCTTTAGTAGTGGTTTCTTTGCAGCAATTCGACCATTAAGGACTGATTCACGCAGTCTTCTCTGAACTGTTGATGTTGAGATGTGTCTGTTACTTGAACTCTGTGAAGCATTTATTACCAATTTTGCTGCTGTGATGTCACACTGAGGTATTTCACCCTGTAGATACGGGAGTTTATCAAAAATATATTTGTTTTCAAATTCTTTGTGGGTCTGTGTAATCTGAGGGAAATATGTGTCTCTAATATCGTCAGGGGGTTAGGAAGTGCAGTTCAGTTTCCACCTCATTGTGTGGGCAGTGTAGCTTGTCTTGTCTTGTCTGTCTACGGCGGCCTTTCTCAATAGCAAGGCTATGCTCACTGAGTCTGTACATAGTCAAAGCTTTCCTTAAGTTTGGGTCAGTCACCGTGGTCAGGTATTCTGCCACTGTGTACTCTCTGTTTAGGGCCAAACAGCATTCTAGTTTGCTCTGTTTTGTTGTTAATTCTTTCCAATATGTCAAGTAATTATCTTTTTGTTTTCTCATGATTTGGTTGGGTCTAATTGTGTTGCTGTCCTGGGGCTGTGTGGGGTCTGTTTGTGTTTGTGAACAGAGCTCTCTGCCTCTATGAGCAGTGGAGCTTGTGTAATGAAATATGCACGAGTCTTGTTTGAACCCTGACAACAGAACCGTATCTGCCAATGACAAACCTGACATTAATTGGCGCCTGCTCTCTCCAGCCCTCCTCCATCTCTCTCCATCTCTCTCTCTACACCCCCTCCATCTCTCTCTCTACACCCCCTCCATCTCTCTCTCCACCCCTCCTCCATCTCTCTCTCTTTCCACCCCCATCTCTCTCCACCCCTTCTTCCACCCCTCCTCCACCTCTCTCTCCACACCTTCTCCACCCCCTCCATCTCTCTCTCTACACCCCCTCCATCTCTCTCTCCACCCCTCCTCCATCTCTCTCTCTTTCCACCCCCATCTCTCTCCACCCCTTCTCCACCCTTCCTCCACCTCTCTCTCCAGCCCCCCCCATCTCTCTCCACCCCTTCTCCACCCCTCCTCCACCTCTCTCTCCAACCCTCCTCCATCTCTTCTCTCCATCCCTCCTCCATCTCTCTTCTCCCCCCTCCTCCATCTCTCCCCACCCCTCCTCCATCTCTTCTCTCCATCCCTCCTCCATCCACCCCTTCTCCCCCTCCTCCCTCTCCTCCATCTCTCTCTCTCCACCCTCCTCCATCTCTCTTCTCCCTCCATCTCTCTCTCTCTCTCCACCCCCTCTCCACCCTCCCACCCTTCTCCTCCATCTCTCTCAACCCTCCTCCATCTCTCTCTTCCACCCCTCCTCCACCCCTCTTCTCCTCCTCCATCTCTCTCTCCACCCCTCCTCCATCTCTCTCCACCCTCCTCCATCTCTCTTCTCCCCTCCATCCATCTCTCCCACCCTCCTCCATCTCTTTCTCCTCCATCTTCCTCCACCCCTCCATCCATCTCTCTCCACCCCTCCTCCATCTCTCTCCACCCCCTCCTCCATCTCTCTCCACCCCTCCTCCATCTCTCTCCACCCCTCCTCCATCCTCTCCCACCCCTCCTCCATCTCCATCTCTCTCCACCCCTCCTCCATCTCTCTCCCACCCCCTCCTCCATCTCTCTCCACCCCTCCTCCATCTCTCTCTCACCCTCCTCTCTCCACCCCTCCTCCATCTCTCTCCACCCCCATCTCTCCATCTCCATCTCTCTCTCCACCCCTCCTCCATCTCTCTTCACCCCTCCTCCATCTCTCTTCTCCCATCCTCCATCTCTGCCCCCATGGGCCTGCAGCTGCACTGGATGTAAAATATGCATAAAAGGGTTTGTGCCTTTGTGTGTACAGCATGTGTGTGTGTGTGTGTGTGTGTGTGTGTGTGTGTGTGTGTGTGTGTGTGTGTGTGTGTGTGTGTGTGTGTGTGTGTGTGTGTGTGTGTGTGTGTCTGCTAAATGACTTAAATGTAATGTAAATGTGTGTGTGTGTGTGTGTGTATCATCATGATGCTATGAAAAGTTTTTAGTTTTTTAAATTCTTAACGCCCGTTTGCATTTGATCAAACCTCAGGGCATAAAACATTACACATAATGAATAGAACCGGGTATTATGGAGAGAACAGGGTATTATGAAGAGAACAGGGTATTATGGAGAGAACAGGGTATTATGAAGAGAACAGGGTATTATGGAGAGAACATTATGAAGAGAACAGGGTATTATGGAGAAACAGAGAAACAGGGTATTATGGAGAGAACAGGGTATTATGAAGAGAACAGGGTATTATGTACAGAGAACAGGGTATTATGGAGAGAACAGGGTATTATGAAGAGAACAGGGTATTATGAAGAGAACAGGGTATTATGGAGAGAACAGGGTATTATGGAGAGAACAGGGTATTATGTACAGAGAACAGGGTATTATGGAGAGAACAGGGTATTATGTAGAGAGAACAGGGTATTATGGAGAGAACAGGGTATTATGGAGAGAACAGGGTATTATGGAGAGAACAGGGTATTATGGAGAGAACAGGGTATTATGAAGAGAACAGGGTATTATGGAGAGAACAGGGTATTATGTAGAGAACAGGGTATTATGGAGAGAACAGGGTATTATGAAGAGAACAGGGTATTATGGAGAGAACAGGGTATTATGGAGAGAACCGGGTATTATGTACAGAGAACAGGGTATTATGGAGAGAACAGGGTATTATGTACAGAGAACAGGGTATTATGGAGAGAACAGGGTATTATGGAGAGAACAGGGTATTATGGAGAGAACAGGGTATTATGGAGAGAACAGGTATTATGTCAGAGAACAGGGTGGAGAGAAATAGGTTTATGGAGAGAACAGGGTATTATGTCAAGAGAACTCTCTCTCTCTCTCTCTCTCTCTCTCTCTCTCTCTCTCTCTCTCTCTCTCTCTCTCTCTCTCTCTCTCTCTCTCTCTCTCTCTCTCTCTCTCTCTCTCTCTCTCTCTCTCTCTCTCTCTCTCTCTCTCTCTCTCTCTCTCTCTCTCTCTCTCTCTCTCTCTCTCTCTCTCTCTCTCTCTCTCTCTCTCTCTCTCTCTATATATATATATATATATATATACAGGTCCCTATCCTTCGCCAGATGTGACTTAGGGATAATTTGCCTAATGAAAGCATTAGATATGCTGTCAATATGATTATTATAATGTGCCAGGGCAGTCTCCTTCCTGAATGTGGTCAGGCCGTGTCTGTCTCACTTAGAAAAGAGCTGACATTTCTCCTGGACTTGTCTTTGTTCACACCTGTCAGGAGAGACAAACAATGTGGGGGCTACGAGGGGGCTACGAGGCTGCAGGGGGCTACGAGGCCGCAGGAGGGCTACGAGGCTGCAGGGGGGCTACGAGGCTGCAGGGGGGGCTACGAGGCCGCAGGGGGGCTACGAGGCTGCAGGGGGGCTACGAGGCTGCAAAGGGGGCTGCGAGGCTGCAGGGGGCTGCGAGGCTGCAGGGGGCTGCGAGGCTGCAGGGGGGCTACGAGGCTGCAGGGGGGCTGCGAGGCTGCAGGGGGCTACGAGGCTGCAAGGGGGCTGCGAGGCTGCAGGGGGGCTACGAGGCTGCAGGGGGGACTACGAGGCTGCAGGGGGACTACGAGGCTGCAGGGGGCTACGAGGCTGCAGGGGGACTACGAGGCTGCAGGGGGCTACGAGGCCGCAGGAGGGGCTACGAGGCTGCAGGGGGACTACGAGGCTGCAAGGGGAGGCTGTGAGGGGGACTACGAGGCTGCGAGGGGGGACTACGAGACTGCAAGGGGGCTGTGAGGCTGCAAGGGGGATGCGAGGGGGAACTACGAGGCTGCAAGGGGGAGGCTGCGAGGGGGACTACGAGGCAGCAAGGGGAGGATGTGAGGCTGCAAGGGGGGCTGCGAGGGGGACTACGAGGCTGCAAGGGGGAGGCTGTGAGGGGGACTACGAGGCTGCGAGGGGGCTGCGAGGCTGCAAGGGGGAGGCTGTGAGGCTGCAAGGGGGGCTACGAGGCTGCAAGGGGGGTACGAGGCTGCAAGGGGGGGTTACGAGGCTGCAGGGGGACTACGAGGCTGCAGGGGGGCTACGAGGCTGCAGGGGGCTACGAGGCTGCAGGGGGGCGAGGCTGCAGGGGGTACAAGGCTGCAGGGGGCTACGAGGCTGCAGGGGAGGACTACGATGCTGCAAGGGGGGACTACGAGGCTGCAAGGGGGCTGCGAGGCTGCAAGGGGAGGCTGCGAGGGGGACTACGAGGCTGCGAGGGGGACTACGAGACTGCAAGGGGGCTGTGAGGCTGCAAGGGGGCTGCGAGGCTGCAAGGGGGGAGGCTGTGAGGCTGCAAGGGGGACTGCGAGGGGGGACTACGAGGCTGCAAGGGGGAGGCTGCGAGGGGGACTACGAGGCTGCAAGGGGAGGCTGCGAGGGGGCTGCGAGGCTGCAAGGGGGGAGGCTGTGAGGCTGCAAGGGGGCTGCGAGGGGGACTACGAGGAAGCAAGGGGGAGGATGTGAGGCTGCATGGGGGAGGCTGCGAGGGGGATTACGAGGCAGCAAGGGGGAGGCTGTGAGGCTGCAAGGGGGGACTACGAGGCTGCAAGGGGGCCTGCGAGGCTGCAAGGGGGAGGCTGCGAGGGGGACTACGAGGCTGCGAGGGGGATTACGAGGCTGCAAGGGGGCTGTGAGGCTGCAAGGGGGCTGCGAGGCTGCAAGGGGAGGCTGTGAGGCTGCAAGGGGGCTGTGAGAGGGGAACTACGAGGCTGCAAGGGGAGGCTGCGAGGGGGGCTGCGAGAGGGGACTACGAGACTGCAAGGGGGACTACGAGGCTGCAAGGGGGGCTACGAGGCTGCAAGGGGGACTACGAGGCAGCAAGGGGGGAGGCTGTGAGGCTGCATGGGGAGAGGCTGCGAGGGGGGACTACGAGGCAGCAAGGGGGAGGCTGTGAGGCTGCAAGGGGGGATGACTACGAGGCTGCAAGGGAGGGGCTGCGAGGCTGCAAGGGGGGAGACTGTGAGGCTGCAAGGGGGATGACTACGAGGCTGCAAGGGGAGGGCTACGAGGCTGCAAGGGGAGGGCTACGAGGCTGCAAGGGGGGACTACGAGGCTGCAAGGGGGACTACGAGGCTGCAAGGGGGGTTACGAGGCTGCAAGGGGGGCTACGAGGCTGCAAGGGGGGGGCTACGAGGCTGCAATGGGGGCTACGAGGCTGCAAGGGGGACTACGAGGCTGCAAGGGGAGGCTGCGAGGGGGACTACAAGTCTGCAAGGGGGCTGCGAGGCTGCAAGGGGGACTACGAGGCTGCAATGCAAGGGGGACTACGAGGCTGCAAGGTGGGGACGACGAGGCTATTTCTGGGTATAGTATAGTATAATACACTATCTGTTACATCATGCTCCAATACAGTAGCTGTTATATCATGCTACAATACAGTAGCTGTTATATCATGCTACAATACAGTAGCTGTTACATCATACTACAATACACTAGCTGTTATATCATGCTACAATACAGTAGCTGTTACATCATACTACAATACACTAGCTGTTATATCATGCTACAATACAGTAGCTGTTACATCATGCTACAATACAGTAGCTGTTACATCATGCTACAATACAGTAGCTGTTATATCATGCTACAATACAGTAGCTGTTATATCATGCTACAATACAGTTGCTGTTATATCATGCTACAATACAGTAGCTGTTATATCATGCTACAATACAGTAGCTGTTATAGCATGCTACAATACAGTAGCTGTTATTACATGCTACAATACACTAGCTGTTATTACATGCTACAATACAGTAGCTGTTACATCATGCTACAATACAGTAGCTGTTACATCATGCTACAATACAGTAGCTGTTACATCATGCTACAATACAGTAGCTGTTATTACATGCTACAATACAGTAGCTGTTATATCATGCTACAATACAGTAGCTGTTATAACATGCTACAATACAGTAGCTGTTATTACATGCTACAATACACTAGCTGTTATTACATGCTACAATACAGTAGCTGTTACATCATGCTACAATACAGTAGCTGTTACATCATGCTACAATACAGTAGCTGTTACATCATGCTACAATACAGTAGCTGTTACATCATGCTACAATACACTATCTCCTCTGTAGCATGTAGGATAGACCAGCCACACCCAACCAAGGGGATAGTTAGGGATGGATATACCGTGTCTTGGCTATCTTTAAGCGATGGCTTTTTTCTAGCCACTCTTCCATAAAGCCCAGCTCTGTGGAGTGTACAGTTTAAAGTGGTCCTATGGACAGATACTCCAATCTCTGGTGTAGATTTTTGCAGCTCCTTCAGGGTTATCTTTGGTCTCTTTGTTGCCTCTCTGATTAATGCCTTCCTTGCCTGATCCGTGAGTCTTGGCAGGTTTGTTGTGGTGCCATATTCCTTCCATTTTTTAATAATGGATTTAATGGTGCTCCGTGGGATGTTCAAAGTTTCAGAATTTTTTTATAATCCAACCCTGATCTGTACTTCTCCACCACTTTGTCCCTGACCTGTTTGGAGAGCTCCTTGGTCTTCATGGTGCCCCTTGCTTAGTGGTGTTGCAGACTCTGGGGCCTTTCAGAACAGGTGTATATACACTGAGATCATGTGACAGATCATGTGACACTTTGATAGCACACAGGTGGACTTTATTTAACCAATTATGTGACTTCTGAAGGTCATTGGTTGTACCAGATCTTATTTAGGGGTTTCATAGTAAAGGGGTGAATACATATGAACGCAACACTTTTGACATTAATCATTTTTTGAAACAACTTATTTTTCCATTTCACTTAATAATAACCCATTTATTTTGTGTATGTCCTCTACATGAAATCCCACCCCAAAATCCATTTCAACAAAATAGCAAAAATGCCAATGGGGTGAATACTTTTGCAAGGCACTGTATAGGTGGCCTCAGCAGCCTACTAGATAGGGGTAGATAGGGGTAGATGGGGTAGATAGGGGTGGATAGGGGTGGATAGGGGTAGATAGGGGTGGATAGGGGTGGATAGGGGTAGATAGGGGTGGATAGGGGTAGATAGGGGTAGATGGGGTGGACAGGGGTAGATAGGGGTAGATGGGGTAGATAGGGGTGGATAGGGGTAGATAGGGGTGGATAGGGGTGGATAGGGGTAGATAGGGGTGGATAGGGGTAGATAGGGGTAGATGGGGTAGATAGGGGTGGATAGGGGTAGATAGGGGTGATAGGGGTAGATAGGGGTAGATAGGGGTGGATAGATAGGGGTAGATGGGGTAGATAGGGTAGATGGGGGTAGATAGGGGTGGATAGGGGTAGATGGGGTAGATAGGGGTAGATAGGGGTGGATAGGGGTAGATAGGGGTGGATAGGGGTAGATAGGGGTGGATAGGGGTGGATAGGGGTAGATAGGGGTGGATAGGGGTAGATAGGGGTAGATGGGGTGGACAGGGGTAGATAGGGGTAGATGGGGTGGATAGGGGTAGATGGGGTAGATAGGGGTGGATAGGGGTAGATGGTGTAGATAGGGGTAGATAGGGGTGGATAGGGGTAGATAGGGGTGGATAGGGGTAGATAGGGGTGGATAGGGGTGGATAGGGGTAGATAGGGGTGGATAGGGGTAGATAGGGGTAGATGGGGTAGATAGAGGTGGATAGGGGTAGATAGGGGTAAATGGGGTGGATAGGGGTGGACAGGGGTAGATGGGGTGGATAGGGGTGGATAGGGGTAGATAGGGGTGGATAGATGATAGGGTAGATAGGGGATAGATGGGGGGTAGATAGGGGTGGATAGGGGTAGATAGGGGTAGATAGGGGTGGATAGGGGTAGATAGGGGTAGATGGGGTAGATAGGGGTGGATAGGGGTAGATAGGGGTGGATAGGGGTAGATAGGGGTAGATAGGGGTGGATAGGGGTAGATAGGGGTAGATGGGGTAGATAGGGGTAGATGGGGTAGATAGGGGTAGATAGGGGTAGATAGGGGTAAATGGGGTGGATAGGGGTGGATAGGGGTAGATGGGGTGGATAGGGGTGGATAGGGGTAGATGGGGTGGATAGGGTATAGGGGTAGATAGGGGTGGATAGGGGTAGATGGGGTAGATAGGGGTGGATAGGGGTGGATAGGGGTAGATGGGGTGGATGGGGTGATAGGGGTGATGGGGCAGATGGGGTGGACAGGGGTAGATAGGGGTAGATGGGGTAGATAGGGTAGATAGGGGTAGATAGGGGTGATAGGGGTAGATGGGGTAGATAGAGGTGGATAGGGGTAGATAGGGGTAGATAGGGGTAGATGGGGTGGACAGGGGTAGGGGGTAGATAGGGGGTGGATAGGGGTGGATAGGGTAGATGGGGTGGATAGGGGTGGATAGGGGTAGATGGGGTGGATGGGGTGGATAGGGGTGGATAGGGGCAGATGGGGTGGATAGGGGTGGATAGGGGTAGATGGGGTGGATAGGGTAGATAGGGGTAGATGGGGTAGATAGGGGTAGATGGGGTAGATAGGGGTGGATAGGGGTAGATGGGGTAGATGGGGTGGATGGGGTGGATAGGGGTGGATGGGGGGATAGATGGGGGCAGATGGGTAGATGGGGTGATAGGGGTAGATGGGTAGATAGGGTAAATGGGGTGGATAGGGGTGGATAGTGGTGGATAGGGGTGGACAGGGGTAGATGGGGTGGATGGGGTGGATCGGGGTGATGGGGTAGATGGGGTGGATCGGGGTAGATGGGGTAGATAGGGGTGGATGGGTAGATAGGGGCAGATGGGGTGGATAGGGGTGGATGGGGTGGATAGGGGTAGATGGGGTAGATGGGGTGATGGGGTGGATAGGGGTAGATGGGGTAGATGGGGTGGATCGGGTAGATGGGGTGGATGGGGTGGATAGGGGTGGATAGGGGCAGATGGGGTGGATAGGGGTAGATGGGGTGGATATGGGTGGATGGGGTAGATGGGGTGGATAGGGGTGGATAGGGGCAGATGGGTAGATGGGGTGGATGGGGTGGATGGGGTGAATAGGGGTGGATAGGGGTAGATGGGGTAGATGGGGGTAGATGGGGTAGATATGGGTGGATAGGGGATGGGGTGGATAGGGGTAGATGGGGTAGATAGGGGTGGATAGGGAAGATAGGGGTGAATAGGGGTAGATGGGGTGGATGGGGGTGGATGGGGTAGATGGAGTGGATAGGGGTAGATAGGGGCAGATGGGGTGGATAGGGGTAGATGGGGTAGATAGGGGTAGATAGGGGTGGATGGGGTGGATCGGGGTGGATAGGGTAGATGGGGTGGATAGGGGTAGATGGGGTGGATATGGGTAGATGGGGTAGATAGAGGTAGATGGGGTGGATAGGGGTGGATATGGGTAGATGGGGTAGATAGGGGTAGATAGAGGTAGATGGGGTGGATATGGGTAGATGGGGTGAATAGGGGTAGATGGGGTGGATAGGTATGGGTGATGGGGTAGATAGAGGCGATAGAGGTAGATGGGGTGGATACGGTAGATGAGCCTAGATGGGGTGGATAGGTACCGACTGAGCCGACTGAGCCCTCCCTACTGACTGAGCCGTGCCCTACTGAGCCGACGAGCCGTGCCCTACCGACTGAGCCACGTCCTACCAACTACCGACTGAGCCACGCCCTACCGACTGATTCGCGCCCTACCGACTACCGACTGAGCCACGCCCTACCGACTCCCGACTGAGCCAAGCCAACTACCGACTGAGCCACGCCCTACCGACTGATCCGCGCCCTACCGACTGAGCCGCGCCCTACCGACTGAGCCGTGCCCTACCGACTGCGCCGTGCCCTACCCGACTGAGCCACGCTCCACCGACTGAGCCACGCACTACCGACTGAGCTACGCACTACTGACTGAGCCACACCCAACCGACTACCGACTGAGCCAAGCCAACTACCGACTGAGCCGCGCCCTACTGACTGAGCCACGCCCAACCGACTACCGACTGAGCCGCGCCCTACCGATTGAGCCACTTCCTACCGACTGAGCCACGCCCTACCGACTGAGTCGCTCCCTACCGACTGAGCCACGCCCTACCGACTGAGTCGTTCCCTACCGACTGAGCTGTGCCCTACCGACTGAGCCACGCCCTACCGACTCCCGACTGAGCCAAGCCAACTACCGACTGAGCCACGCCCTACCGACTGATCCGCGCCCTACCGACTGAGCCGCGCCCTACCGACTGAGCCGTGCCCTACCGACTGCGCCGTGCCCTACCCGACTGAGCCACGCTCCACCGACTGAGCCACGCACTACCGACTGAGCTACGCACTACTGACTGAGCCACACCCAACCGACTACCGACTGAGCCAAGCCAACTACCGACTGAGCCGCGCCCTACTGACTGAGCCACGCCCAACCGACTACCGACTGAGCCGCGCCCTACCGATTGAGCCACTTCCTACCGACTGAGCCACGCCCTACCGACTGAGTCGCTCCCTACCGACTGAGCCACGCCCTACCGACTGAGTCGTTCCCTACCGACTGAGCTGTGCCCTACCGACTACCGACTGAGCCACGCCGACTAACGACTGAGCCGTGCCTTACCGAATGAGCCGCGCCCTACCGATTGAGCCACACCCAACTGACTACCGACTGAGCCACTTCCTACCGACTGAGCCACGCCCTACCGACGGAGCCACTTCCTACCGACTGAGCCTCGTCCTACCGACTTCCCACTGAGCCGCTCCCTCCCGAATAAGCCACGCGCTACCGACTGAGACACGCACTACCGACTGAGACACGCACTACCGACTGAGACATGCACTACCAACTGAGCCACGCCCTACCGACTACCAACTGAGCCGCGCCCTACCAACTGAGCAACACCCTAGCCACTGACCCACGCCCTACACACTGAGCCGCACCCTACCGACTGAGCCACGCGCTACCGACAGAGCTGTGCCCTACCGACTGAGCCACGCTCGAACGACTAAGCCACGCACTACCGACTGAGCCGCGCCCTTCCGACTGTGTTGCGCCCTTCCGACTGTGCCGCGCCCTTCTGACTGAGCAGCGTCATACCAACTGAGCCGCGCCCATCCGACTGAGTCGCGTCCTACCAACTGAGCCGTGCCTTACCGACTACCGACTGAGCCGCTCTCTACCGACTGAGCCACGCACTACTGACTGAGCCGTGCCCTACCGACTGAGCCGTGCCCTACCGACTGAGCCGCTCTCTACCGACTGAGCCACGCACTACCGACTGAGCCACGCACTACCGACTGAGCCACGCACTACCGACTGAGCCGTGCCCTACCGACTGAGCCGCGCCCTACCGACTGAGCCGCTCTTTACCGACTGAGCCACGCACTACTACCGACTGAGCCAGGCCCTACTGACTACCATCTGAGCCTCGCCCTACCGACTGAGCCGCACCCTACCGACTGAGCCACGCCCTTCCATCTGAGCCGCGTCCTACCGACTTAGCCACGCATAACCAACTGAGCCGCGCCCTACCAACTGAGCCACGCCCTACCGACTGAGCCGCGCTCTACCGCCCTACCGACTACCAACTGAGCCGCGCCCTACCGACTGGGCCGCGCCCTACCGACTGAGCCGCGCCCTACCGACTGAGCCGCGCCCTACCGACTGAGCCGCACTCTACCGCCCTACCGACTACCAACTGAGCCGCGCCCTACCGACTGAGCCGCGCCCTACCGCCCTACTGAGCCACGCCCTTCCACCTGAGCCGAGTCCTACGGACTTAGCCACGCCCTATAACCGACTGAGCCGTGCCCTACCAACTGAGCCACGCCCTACCGACTGAGCCGCGCTCTACCGCCCTACCGACTACCAACTGAGCCGCGCCCTACCGACTGAGCCGCGCCCTACCGAGAGCAGCGCCCTACCGACTGAGCCGCGCCCTACCGACTGAGCAGCGCCCTACCGACTGACCACTGCCCGCCCTACCGACTGAGCAGCGCCCTACCGACCACCGCCTCTACCGACTACCACCTGAGCCTCGCCCTACCGACTGAGCAGCGCCCTACCGACTGAGCAGCGCCCCTACCGACTACCACCTGAGCCTCGCCCTACCAACTGTGCAGCGCCCTACCGACTGAGCAGCGCCTACCGACTGAGCCGCGCCCTACCGACTGAGCCGCGCCCTACCGACTACCACCTGAGCCTCACCCTACCGATTGAGCAGCGCCCTACCGACTGAGCAGCGCCCCTACCGACTGAGCAGCGCCCTACCGACTACCACCTGAGCGCCCTACCAACTGAGCAGCGCCCTACCGACTACCACCTGAGCCTCGCCCTACCGACTGAGCAGCGCCCTACCGACTGAGCAGCGCCCTACCGACTACCACCTGAGCCTCGCCCTACCAACTGAGCAGCGCCCTACCGACTGAGCAGCGCCCTACCGACTGAGCAGCGCCCTACCGACTGAGCAGCGCCCTACCGACTACCACCTGAGCCTCACCCTACCGACTGAGCAGCGCCCTACCGACTGAGCAGCGCCCCTACCAGCACTGACCCTACCGACCGACTGAGCAGCGCCCTACCGACTACCACCTGAGCCTCACCCTACCACCTGAGCGCCCTCGCCAGCGCCTACCACCACTGAGCAGCGAGCCTCGCCTACCGACTGAGCAGCGCCTACCGACTGAGCCGCGCCCTACCGACTGAGCCGCGCCCCTACCGACTACCAACTGAGCCGCGCTCTACCGATTGAGCAGCGCCCTACCGACTACCAACTGAGCCGCGCCCTACCGACTGAGCAGCGCCCTACCGACTGAGCAGCGCCCTACCGACTACCACCTGAGCCTCGCCCTACCGACTGAGCAGCGCCCTACCGACTGAGCAGCGCCCTACTGACTACCACCTGAGCCTCGCCCTACCCACTGAGCCGCGCCCTACCGACTGAGCAGCGCCCTACCGACTGAGCAGCGCCCTACCAACTGAGCCGCGCCCTACCGACTGAGCAGCGCCCTACTGACTGAGCAGCGCCCTACCGACTGAGCCGCGCCCTACCGACTACCACCTGAGCCTCGCCCTACCGACGTCTTGTCTCGTTTCTGTTTTGTTTGTACAGCCTGGTCCGTTGTGTGAAGTCCCTCTGGTTCCCACTGACCGTGTGCAATGCCACCAGAATCATCATATCTTTCTCCCTCTCTGTCATGGATGCAATCAAGATAGATTCATCTTTAGAATCAGAGAGAGTCAACGCGGCACGATCGTCCTCCAGGAAGACGTCCAATACAACTTCATCCTGCTGATCGTTGATCTATAGCGCCTGATAAATTCAGGGAATCGATGTTGTTGAGAGCAGTAGCAACACTTTTGCAGTTCTTCATGGCCAACGTTATATCTTAAAAAAAAACATGGTAGCAAGGATTATCTACGCATACTGAAGAGCTCATATTATAGACAGAAACATGCTACATGGCAGACCAATCTGAACTCATCTCTCAGCATGTCCAGCCCATCCATTATCTCAGCCAATCATGGATAGCGGGAAAGTTTCTATTTCCGTGACTAAACCAACTTGTTAGATATTACTGCACTGTCGGATCTAAAAGCATTAGCATTTCACTATAACATCTGCTAACTATGTGTATGTAACCAATAACATCTGCTAACTATGTGTATGTGACCAATAACATCTGCTAACTATGTGTATGTAACCAATAACATCTGCTAACTATGTGTATGTAACCAATAACATCTGCTAACTATGTGTATGTGACCAATAACATCTGCTAACCATGTGTATGTGACCAATAACATCTGCTAACCATGTGTATGTGACCAATAACATCTGCTAACCATGTGTATGTAACGAATAACATCTGCTAACTATGTGTATGTGACCAATAATATCTGCTAACTATGTGTATGTAACCAATAACATCTGCTAACTATGTGTATGTGACCAATAACATCTGCTAACTATGTGTATGTAACCAATAACATCTGCTAACTATGTGTATCTGACCAATAACATCTGCTAACCACGTGTATCTGACCAATAACATCTGCTAACCACGTGTACGTGACCAATCACATTTGACTTGATGTTCCAGAAGGTATTTATGCCAAAAAAAAACATTTTGATTAAAAAAAAGATTAATTAAGTTCAAATGCCTCTCGTGAAGTAGTGACGTGCGAAATATGCCTTGCAGCGAGCTGCCCAGTGACACGAGTCTGCCAGACAAACTAAATCACTTATATGCTCGCTTCGAGGCAAGCAACACTGAGGCATGCATGAGAGCATCAGCTGTTCCGGACGACTGTGTGATCACGCTCTACGCAGCCGATGTGAGTAAGACCTTTAAACAGGCCAACATACACAAGGCTGCGGGGCCAGACGGATTACCAGGATCTGTGTGTGTAGTAGAGGTGATCTAGTTTTATATATGTCTCTGCGTGTAGTAGAGGTGATCTAGTTTTATATGTGTATCTGTATGTAGTAATGGTGGTATAGTTTTATATATGTCTCTGTGTGTAGTAGAGGTGATCTAGTTTTATATATGTCTCTGTGTGTAGTAGAGGTGATCTAGTTTTATATATGTCTCTCTGTGTAGTAGAGGTGATCTAGTTTTATATATGTCTCTGTGTGTAGTAGAGGTGATCTAGTTTTATATATGTCTCTGTGTGTAGTAGAGGTGATCTAGTTTTATATATGTCTCTGTGTGTAGTAGAGGTGATCTAGTTTTATATGTGTATCTGTATGTAGTAATGGTGGTATAGTTTTATATATGTCTCTGTGTGTAGTAGAGGTGATCTAGTTTTATATATGTATCCATGTGTAGTAGAGGTGATCTAGTTTTATATATGTCTCTGCGTGTAGTAGAGGTGATCTAGTTTTATATGTCTCTGTGTGTAGTAGAGGTGATCTAGTTTTATATATGTCTCTGTGTGTAGTAGAGGTGATCTAGTTTTATATATGTCTCTGTGTGTAGTAGAGGTGATCTAGTTTTATATGTCTCTGTGTGTGTCTCTGTGTGTAGTAGAGGTGATCTAGTTTTATATATGTCTCTGTGTGTAGTAGAGGTGATCTAGTTTTATATATGTCTCTGTGTGTAGTAGAGGTGATCTAGTTTTATATAGTAGGTGATCTAGTTTTATATATGTCTCTGTGTGTAGTAGAGGTGATCTAGTTTTATATATGTCTCTGTGTGTAGTAGAGGTGATCTAGTTTTATATATGTCTCTGTGTGTAGTAGAGGTGATCTAGTTTTATATATGTCTCTGTGTGTAGTAGAGGTGATCTAGTTTTATATATGTCTCCGTGTGTAGTAGAGGTGATCTAGTTTTATATATGTCTCTGTGTGTAGTAGAGGTGATCTAGTTTTATATATGTCTCTGTGTAGTAGAGGTGATCTAGTTTTATATATGTATCTGTATGTAGTAATGGTGATCTAGTTTTATATATGTCTCTGTGTGTAGTAGAGGTGATCTAGTTTTATATATGTCTCTGTGTGTAGTGATCTAGTTTTATATATGTCTCTGTGAGTAGAGGTGATCTAGTTTTATATATGTCTCTGTGTGTAGTAGAGGTGATCTAGTTTTATATGTCTCTGTGTGTAGTAGAGGTGATCTAGTTTTATATATGTCTCTGTGTGTAGTAATGGTGATCTAGTTTTATATATGTCTCTGTGTGTAGTAGAGGTGGTCTAGTTTTATATGTCTCTGTGTGTAGTAGGTGATCTAGTTTTATATATGTCTCTGTGTGTAGTAGAGGTGATCTAGTTTTATATATGTCTCTGTGTGTAGTAGAGGTGGTCTAGTTTTATATATATGTCTCTGTGTGTAGTAGAGGTGATCTAGTTTTATATATGTCTCTGTGTGTAGTAGAGGTGGTCTAGTTTTATATGTCTCTGTGTGTAGTAGAGGTGATCTAGTTTTATATATGTCTCTGTGTGTAGTAGAGGTGGTCTAGTTTTATATGTGTCTCTGTGTGTAGTAGAGGTGGTCTAGTTTTATATATGTCTCTGTGTGTAGTAATGGTGATCTAGTTTTATATGTCTCTGTGTGTAGTAGAGGTGGTCTAGTTTTATATATGTCTCTGTGTGTAGTAGAGGTGGTCTAGTTTTATATATGTCTCTGTGTGTAGTAGAGGTGTTTTATATGTCTAGTTTTATATATGTCTCTGTGTGTAGTAGAGGTGATCTAGTTTTATATATGTATCTGTGTGTAGTAGAGGTGATCTAGTTTTTATATATGTCTCTGTGTGTAGTAGAGGTGGTCTAGTTTTATATATGTCTCTGTGTGTAGTAGAGGTGATCTAGTTTTATATGTCTCTGTGTGTAGTAGAGGTGGTCTAGTTTTATATATGTATCTGTGTGTAGTAGAGGTGATCTAGTTTTATATATGTATCTGTGTGTAGTAGAGGTGGTCTAGTTTTATATATGTATCTGTGTGTAGTAGAGGTGATCTAGTTGTATATGTCTCTGTGTGTAGTAGAGGTGGTCTAGTTTTATATATGTATCTGTGTGTAGTAGAGGTGATCTAGTTTTATATGTCTCTGTGTGTAGTAGAGGTGGTCTAGTTTTATATATGTCTCTATTGCCTACCTGAGAATGCTCCTCCACGATTACATATCAAGGCCAACTCTATTGCCTACCTGAGAATGCTCCTCCACGATTACATATCAAGGCCAACTCTGTTGCCTACCTGAGAATGCTCCTCCACGATTACATATCAAGGCCAACTCTGTTGCCTACCTGAGAATGCTCCTCCACGATTATATATCAAGGCCAACTCTGTTGCCTACCTGAGAATGCTCCTCCACGATTATATATCAAGGCCAACTCTATTGCCTACCTGAGAATGCTCCTCCACGATTACATATCAAGGCCAACTCTGTTGCCTACCTGAGAATGCTCCTCCACGATTACATATCACGGCCAACTCTATTGCCTACCTGAGAATGCTCCTCCACGATTACATATCAAGGCCAACTCTATTGCCTACCTGAGAATGCTCCTCCACGATTACATATCAAGGCCAACTCTGTTGCCTACCTGAGAATGCTCCTCCACGATTACATATCAAGGCCAACTCTGTTGCCTACCTGAGAATGCTCCTCCACGATTACATATCAAGGCCAACTCTGTTGCCTACCTGAGAATGCTCCTCCACGATTACATATCAAGGCCAACTCTATTGCCTACCTGAGAATGCTCCTCCACGATTACATATCAAGGCCAACTCTGTTGCCTACCTGAGAATGCTCCTCCACGATTACATATCTGTTGCCTACCTGAGGCCAACTCTGTTGCCTGCCTGAGAATGCTCCTCCACGATTACATATCAAGGCCAACTCTGTTGCCTACCTGAGAATGCTCCTCCACGATTACATATCAAGGCCAACTCTGTTGCCTACCTGAAATGCTCCTCCACGATTACATATCAACGATTACCAAACTCTCTACAAAACAACAAGCCCTATTAAAACAATGTGTTGTTTGCTGTTAGATCATATACTGTGATATATATATATATATAGGGCCTAAAGGCAGAGACAATAAGAAGACAGTGTAACTCTGTGTTGTCTGTTCACACTGCTATGCTTTATCTTGGCCAGGTCGCAGTTGCATATGAGAACTTGTTCTCAACTAGCCTACCTGGTTAAATAAAGGTGTTCTCAACTAGCCTACCTGGTTAAATAAAGGTAAAATACAATTTTAAAAATAAACAGTGGCAGAATAAATTCAGCCTTTGTTTTATCACAAAACTAGAAGATCAACCTCTGTCCGGTGAAGTCCACAAAACATATTAGATGTAACCAACAGTTACATGGCCTACAGCAGGGTCAAGCAAGGTCATGTGTCTGACATGTTCACACCGCTAAACTACTATTGATTTAGAAGTACAGAGAGTTACCGCAAGTCACAAATAAACCAGGAGCTGCCTCCACTATTCAAGCACCATTTCCAACATCATCGAATCAGCTCGGCTTAGTCTAATACAGTGACAACTGACAGATACCAAAAAACTATTTAGTTCGATCAACGCAAGTTAAATATGATGTGGCTCGTTCTGATTTCTCTTGTGTGTTGTTGCACCCGTGCGTTCGTGCCAGTCGAGAAACATGTTGACTCACCACTTGGGTCTGTAGTGTGGGTCTGTACTGTGGGTCTGTACTGTGGGTCTGTTGTGCGGGTCTGTACTGTGGGTCTGTACTGTGGGTCTGTAGTGTGGGTCTATACTGTGGGTCTATACTGTGGGTCTGTAGTGTGGGTCTGTAGTGCGGGTCTGTAGTGTGGGTCTGTACTGTGGGTCTGTACTGTGGGTCTGTAGTGTGGGTCTGTAGTGTGGGTCTATACTGTGGGTCTATACTGTGGGTCTGTAGTGTGGGTCTATACTGTGGGTCTATACTGTCGGTCTGTAGTGTGGGTCTGTAGTGTGGGTCTATACTGTGGGTCTATACTGTGGTCTGTACTGTGGGTCTGTAGTGTGGTTCTATACTGTGGGTCTGTACTGTGGGTCTATACTGTGGGTCTGTACTGTGGTTCTATACTGTGGGTCTCTACTGTGGGTCTGTAGTGTGGTTCTATACTGTGGGTCTATACTGTGGGTCTGTACTGTGGTTCTATACTGTGGTTCTGTACTGTGGGTCTATACTGTGGGTCTGTAGTGTGGGTCTGTACTGTGGGTCTGTAGTGTGGGTCTGTACTGTGGGTCTGTAGTGTGGGTCTATACTGTGGGTCTATACTGTGGGTCTGTAGTGTGGGTCTGTACTGTGGGTCTATACTGTGGGTCTATACTGTGGGTCTGTACTGTGGGTCTGTACTATGGGTCTGTACTGTGGGTCTGTACTGTGGGTCTGTACTGTGGGTCTATAATGTGGGTCTGTACTGTGGGTCTATACTGTGGGGCTGTAGTGTGGGTCTATACTGTGGGTCTATACTGTGGGTCTGTACTGTGGGTCTGTAGTGTGGGTCTATACTGTGGGTCTATACTGTGGTCTGTACTGTGGGTCTGTAGTGTGGTTCTATACTGTGGGTCTGTACTGTGGGTCTATACTATGGGTCTGTACTGTGGGTCTGTACTGTGGTTCTATACTGTGGGTCTGTACTGTGGGTCTGTAGTGTGGTTCTGTACTGTGGGTCTGTACTGTGGGTCTATACTGTGGGTCTGTACTGTGGGTCTGTACTGTGGGTCTGTAGTGTGGTTCTATACTGTGGGTCTGTACTGTGGGTCTATACTGTGGGTCTGTACTGTGGGTCTGTACTGTGGGTCTGTACTGTGGGTCTATACTGTGGGTCTGTACTGTGGGTCTGTAGTGTGGGTCTGTACTGTGGGTCTATACTGTGGGTCTGTATTGTGGTTCTGTACTGTGGGTCTGTACTGTGGGTCTGTACTGTGGGTCTATACTGTGGGCCTGTACTGTGGGTCTGTACTGTGGGTTTATACTGTGGGTCTGTACTGTGGGTCTGTACTGTGGGTCTGTACTGTGGTTCTATACTGTGGGTCTGTACTGTGGGTCTGTAGTGTGGTTCTATACTGTGGGTCTGTACTGTGGGTCTGTACTGTGGGTCTATACTGTGGGTCTGTACTGTGGGTCTGTACTGTGGGTCTGTACTGTGGGTCTATACTGTGGGTCTGTAGTGTGGTTCTGTACTGTGGGTCTGTACTGTGGGTCTGTACTGTGGGTCTGTAGTGTGGGTCTGTATTGTGGGTCTGTACTGTGGGTCTGTAGTGTGGGTCTGTACTGTGGGTCTGTACTGTGGGTCTATACTGTGGGTCTATACTGTGGGTCTATACTGTGGGTCTGTACTGTGGGTCTGCACTGTGGGTCTGTAGTGTGGGTCTGTATTGTGGGTCTGTACTGTGGGTCTGTAGTGTGGGTCTGTACTGTGGGTCTGTACTGTGGGTCTGTACTGTGGGTCTATACTGTGGGTCTATACTGTGGGTCTCTACTGTGGGTCTGTACTGTGGGTCTGTAGAACAGGCCATGAAACCTCCCTAGCAACACACACAGCACGGTGCTGGCTGCTCTGACTGCAGTAATACTGAGTGTAAATGTTATGGGCTTCCCATGAATCCATCTCACACTGACAACTAGCTGACAGACAGATGGACAGACGGACGGACGGAGACACAGACAGACGGACAGACAGACGGACGGACGGAGACACAGACAGACGGACGGACGGAGGGAGACACAGACGGACGGACGGAGGGAGACACAGACGGACGGACGGACGGAGGGACAGACAGACGGACGGACAGAGACAAAGTCAGACGGACGGACGGATGGAGACACAGACGGACGGACGGACGGAGGGACAGACAGACGGACGGACGGAGACACAGACAGACGGACGGACGGACGGAGGGACGGAGACACAGACAGACGGACGGACGGACGGAGGGACAGACAGACGGACGGACGGAGACACAGACAGACGGACGGACGAACGGAGGGACAGACGGAGGGACGGACGGAGGGGACAGACAGATACGCCAGTCTGTTCTCTGTTACTCCTGTCTGGTTTCTATCATCACGCCAGTCTGTTCTCTGTTGCTCCTGTCTGGTTTCTATCATCACACCAGTCTGTTCTCTGTTACTCCTGTCTGGTTTCTATCATCACGCCAGTCTGTTCTCTGTTACTCCTGTCTGGTTTCTATCATCACGCCAGTCTGTTCTCTGTTGCTCCTGTCTGGTTTCTATCATCACGCCAGTCTGTTCTCTGTTACTCCTGTCTGGTTTCTATCATCACGCCAGTCTGTTCTCTGTTACTCCTGTCTGGTTTCTATCATCACGCCAGTCTGTTCTCTGTTACTCCTGTCTGGCTTCTATCATCACGCCAGTCTGTTCTCTGTTGCTCCTGTCTGGTTTCTATCATCACGCCAGTCTGTTCTCTGTTACTCTGTCTGGTTTCTATCATCACGCCAGTCTGTTCTCTGTTACTCCTGTCTGGTTTCTATCATCACGCCAGTCTGTTCTCTGTTACTCCTGTCTGGTTTCTATCATCACGCCAGTCTGTTCTCTGTTGCTCCTGTCTGGCTTCTATCATCACGCCAGTCTGTTCTCTGTTACTCCTGTCTGGTTTCTATCATCACGCCAGTCTGTTCTCTGTTACTCCTGTCTGGTTTCTATCATCACGCCAGTCTGTTCTCTGTTACTCCTGTCTGGTTTCTATCGTCACACCAGTCTGTTCTTAACTTCCACAGGTCAGTTTGATGTCATTTTCTTGCCAAGCGACATGTTGTAATGTGTCACAGGCAGATGAATCCCGCTGCGACTGTACCATCTATTAAGGGGTGTATACAAGGCAATAGTGGTGCACATAGAATAGCAAAAAAACGTGCCATAGGCAATGACACCATCTTCAGTATGGTGAGCTACATAAGGCTGACGATACCTCTAACAGCAGCGTGCAAATAAAATAGCAAATTCTAATGCAGGTATAGTTTAGTGAACAAAACACATCATGACGTCGTTAACTAATTGTAAACACAAAATATTCATTTTATTTGATGAACCTAAAGACTACAGGGAGCCGTTTAAACGGAATCTACATGCTGCCTTTTATTTACAGCTTATTTCACTTCCCTTTCCTTTTTGCACAGGAAGTCCAAGAAGAGCGGCACAGACACAGTGTCGAGAACAATCAAATAAACAAACAAGCCCCAAAAAAAAAGGAGAAACTTCAGATCAACATACCGCCTCATCATCAACAGGTCAATACACTATTTCACAATACAATTACATTTTCCTTCATTCAAAAGTATGCTCTTTTTTTTAAAGGACAACAAAGTCCTCATTTTGGACAAATGTCACAATATAAAAATATAAAAAAAAAAATAAAAAAAAAGAAGCTAAATGAAATGTACTTTGTACAGTAATATTGTGACACATTGAGACACTTTGAGTAGTTAATCACCCGATGATCCTTCTCCCCTCTGAATCTAGGTGATGGCAGGAAGTTGACAGAATTAATCAGTGCTGCAACTTGATGGCAGGAAGTTGACAGAATTAGTTAGTGCTGCAACTTGATGGCAGGGAAGTTGACAGAATTAGTCAGTGCTGCAACTTGATGGCAGGAAGTTGACAGAATTAGTCAGTGCTGCAACTTGATGGCAGGAAGTTGACAGAATTAGTCAGTGCTGCAACTTGATGGCAGGAAGTTAACACAGAATTGATGGCAGGAAGTTGACAGAATTGCAACTTGATGGCAGGAAGTTGACAGAATTAGTCAGTGCTGCAACTTGATGGCAGGAAGTTGACAGAATTAGTTAGTGCTGCAACTTGATGGCAGGAAGTTGACAGAATTAGTTAGTGCTGCAACTTGATGGCAGGAAGTTGACAGAATTAGTTAGTGCTGCAACTTGATGGCAGGAAGTTGACAGAATTAGTCAGTGCTGCAACTTGATGGCAGGAAGTTGACAGAATTAGTCAGTGCTGCAACTTGATGGCAGGAAGTTGACAGAATTAGTCAGTGCTGCAACTTGATGGCAGGAAGTTGACAGTGTGATCAAAGTGTACCTACCGAGCGAGAGTCAAAACAGACGGACGATCAATAACATAATTAATAACATCCTTCCTAGCTAGAAAGGACAGCTTTCTAACAGGTTAGATCGCTCTGTGAAGTGTGTTTCCAGGTTAACACGGGAGTTCCAAGCTATCTGAGACAGCTCATTATGCCCACAAGGATGGTTAGCAAGCCACACCTGGGTTCAGATACTATTTGAAATCTTTCAATTTACTTTGAGCGTTTGCTTTAGCCTGTCTAGAGTGCCAGGTAGGTCGGGGCATTTTGCAGATTATCCTATTCGTTATTTTTGCAACACGCAAAGCTCAATCAACACTTGACGAGTATGTTAAACGTATTTGAACCCAGGCGTGTTTCTAAGGTTGTCTGTGCCCATATGAGAGCTTTAAGACCGTTAAGAGCTGCAGGCTGGAACTAACACACCTGGAGGCTCAATGCATCCATCTCAAGACCCAGAACACCTCTGGTCTCAGTACTGAAAGCACTTAACCTGGGGCTGTCCTCGGGGTAAAAAACGCTATGGGTTGTCTGAAACGGCACCCTATTCCCCTATATGGTGCACTGCTTGTGAGCAAAGCTCTATGGGTTCTGATCTAAAGGAGTGCACTATAACAGGGATTAGGGTGCCGTTTGGGACTAACTATTCGTTTTTTTTTCTACACAACCACAATGCACCACAGGACTCAAACGGTCCAGCCCAGCAACCGGTCCAGCCCAGCAACGTCCAGCCCAGCAACCGGTCCAGCCCAGTAACCGGTCCAGCTAAGCAGCCGGTCCAGCCCAGCAACCGGTCCAGCCCAGCAACCGTCCAGCCCAGTAACCGGTCCAGCCCAGCAACGGTCCAGCCCAGTAACCGGTCCCAGCCCAGCAACGTCCAGCCAGTAACCGGGTCCAGCCCAGCAACCGGTCCAGCCCAGTAACCGGTCCAGCCCAGTAACCGGTCCAGCCCAGCAACCGGTCCAGCCCAGTAACCGGTCCAGCCCAACAACCGTCCAACCCAGCAACCGGTCCAGCCCAACAACCAGTCCAGCCCAACAGCCGGTCCAGCCCAGTAACCGGTCCAGCAACGGTCCAGCCCAACAACCCAGTCAGCCCAGCAACCGGTCCAGCCCAACAACCGGGGTCCAGCCCAGCAACCGGTCCAACCAGCAACCGGTCCAGCCCAGTAACCGGTCCAACCCAGCAACCGGTCCAGCCTAACAACCCGGTCCAGCTAAGCAACTGGTCCAGCCCAGCAACCGGTCCAGCCCAGCAACCGGTCCAGCCCAACAACCGGGTCCAGCCCAACAACCGGTCCAGCCCAGCAACCGGTCCAGCCCAACAAACAGTCCAGCCCAACAACCGTCCAGCCCAGCAACCGGTCCAGCCCAACAAACCCGTCCAGCCCAACAACTGGTCCAGCCAGTGCAACTTGTCCAGCCCATCAAACCGTCCAGCCCAACAACCGGTCCAGCTAAGCAGCCGGTCCAGCCCAGCAACCGTCCAGCTCAGCAACCGCCCAGTTTTAACATCCGGTCCAGCCCAGCAGCCTTCAGCCCAGCAACGGTCCAGCCCCAGCAACCCGGTCCAGCCCAGCGGCGTTCCAGCAACCGGTCCAGCCCAGTAACCGGTCCAGCCCAGCAGCCAACGTGTTAAAAAGGAGAATTAGTAAAAACCGAGCTGATATTTTTTTGTAATGTCATATTGTTTTAACTCTTCTGACTAGGGACCCTTTTTCTAGCGGTTCCTTCCAGGTAGAAATACACTGAGAAATACTGCTGAAAGAAAAACATATTACTAAAAGTAAACACTATTATTATGTATGATAGACTGTTGTATTCCTCTACAGTAAATGTAAAAAAAAAAAAAAAAAAATGAAAATACAAGTCGTTAATGTAAAGTAAAAATCACTTTTTCAAACAGTCTTGACTTTATTCCCGTAAGTTATGTTCCAGTACAACGAGTAGCGATTAAAGGACGATAGTTCACACAGCTGAATTCAAATGATTTTGTTATACTGTTATTTTATATTTTATATAGCTATTTATAAAAACCAAGGTCATATAAAATACCGTTCTGTGGTTTATTTAATACAGACGTTTGATTGATTCTTCCACAGTATGTTCGTCATCCAGGTGGGATGTTTGACCTGTCCTAAGTTAGACATCAGAAACAGAAAGAGGACAGATGAGATGTTTGACCTGTCCTGTAAGGACATGAGAACAGAAAGAGGACAGATGGGATGTTTGACCTGTCCTGTTAAGACATCAGGACAGGTAGATGTTTGACCTGTCCTGTAAGGACATGAGAACAGAAAGAGGACAGGTGGATGTTTGACCTGTCCTGTTAGGACATCAGGAACAGAAAGAGGAAAGATGAGATGTTTGACCTGTCCTGTTAGGACATCAAGCAACAGAAAGAGGACAGATGGGATGTTTGACCTGTCCTGTTAGGACATCACAACAGAAAGAGGACAGATGAGATGTTTGACCTGTTCTGTTAGGACATCACAACAGAAAAGAGGACAGATGAGGACAGATGGGAGGACAGGTGAGATAAGTTTGACCTGTCCTGTTAGGGACATCACAACAGAAAGAGGACAGATGGATGTTTGACCTGTTCTGTTAGGACATCACAACAGAAAGAGGACAGATGGATGTTTGACCTGTCCTGTTAGGACATCAGAACAGAAAGAGGACAGGTGGGATGTTTGACCTGTCCTGTTAGGACATGAGAACAGAAAGAGGACACATGAGATGTTTAACCTGTCCTGTTAGGACATAACAACAGAAAGAGGACAGATAGGATGTTTAACCTGTTCTGTTAGGACATCAGAACAGAAAGAGGACAGATGGGGTTGTTTGACCTGTCCTGTTAGGACATCAGAACAGAAAGAGGACAGATGAGATGTTTGACCTGTCCTGCTAGGACATCAGAACAGAAAGAGGACAGATGAGATGTTTGACCTGTCCTGTTAGGACATCACAACAGAAAGAGGACAGGTGGGATGTTTGACCTGTCCTGTAAGGACATCACAACAGAAAGAGGACAGATGAGATGTTTGACCTGTCCTGTAAGGACATCACAACAGAAAGAGGACAGATGAGATGTTTGACCTGTCCTGTTAGGACATCACAACAGAAAGAACAGGTAGGATGTTTGACCTGTCCCTGTTAGAGACATCACAACAGAAAGAGACAGATGAGATGTTTGACCTGTCCTGTTAGAGACATCAGAACAGAAAGAGGACAGGTGGATGTTTGACCTGTCCTATTAGAACATCACAACAGAAAGAGGACAGGTGGGATGTTTGACCTGTCCTGTAAGGACATCACAACAGAAAGAGGACAGATGAGATGTTTGACCTGTCCTGTAAGGACATCACAACAGAAAGAGGACAGATGAGATGTTTGACCTGTCCTGTTAGGACATCACAACAGAAAGAGGACAGGTAGGATGTTTGACCTCTCCTGTTAGGACATCACAACAGAAAGAGGACAGATGAGATGTTTGACCTGTCCTGTTAGGACATCAGAACAGAAAGAGGACAGGTGGATGTTTGACCTGTCCTGTTAGGACATCACAACAGAAAGAGGACAGATGAGATGTTTGACCTGTCCTGTAAGGACATCACAACAGAAAGAGGACAGGTGGGATGTTTGACCTGTCCTGTAAGGACATCACAACAGAAAGAGGACAGATGAGATGTTTGACTTGTCCTGTTAGGACATCACAACAGAAAGAGGACAGGTGAGATGTTTGACCTGTCCTGTTAGGACATCACAACAGAAAGAGGACAGGTGGATGTTGGACCTGTCCTGTTAGGACATCACAACAGAAAGAGGACAGGTGGGATGTTTGACCTTTCCTGTAAGGACATCACAACAGAAAGAGGACAGGAGGGATGTTTGACCTGTCCTGTAAGGACATCACAACAGAAAGAGGACAGGTGAGATGTTTGACCTGCCCTGTTAGGACATCACAACAGAAAGAGGACAGGTGAGATGTTTGACCTGTCCTGTTAGGACATCACAACAGAAAGAGGACAGGTGAGATGTTTGACCTGTCCTGTTAGGACATCAGAACAGAAAGAGGACAGGTAGGATGTTTGACCTGTCCTGTTAGGACAGAAAGACCTATTCTGTTTTCCCCCTTTTAGGAACATGTCATTGATCTCAGACAGAGAAAAAAATAATTATAAATCAAAGCAAAACCAATGATCCAGAATATGTTTTGCCCAATTACAATAAATGACTGCAAAGATGAGCAATCAATCAAATACCTGTATAAAATAGAAAGGTATGCCTGTAAAGAGGAGAAGAAGTGGAGAAGGGTGGAAGGAGAAGAGAAGGAGGTAAAGAGAGAAGAGTAAAGAGTAAGAAAAAGAAAAAGGAAGAAGGGAAGAGAGTAAGGGAAGGTGAGAAGAGAGAGGAAGGGAAGGTAAAAGAAGAGAGAGAGAAAAAGAGGAGGAAGAGGTGGGAATGTGTGAGGGG
>NW_026277344.1:0-3953 GCF_023373465.1 Oncorhynchus keta | reverse complement strand
TTCAGGGTGAGAGATCTTCAGCTTCAGGGTGAGAGATCTTCAGCTTCAGGGTGAGAGATCTTCAGCTTCAGGGTGAGAGATCTTCATCTTCAGGGTGAGAGATCTTCAGCTTCAGGGTGAGAGATCTTCATCTTCAGGGTGAGAGATCTTCATCTTCAGGGTGACAGATCTTCAGCTTCAGGGTGAGAGATCTTCAGCTTCAGGGTGAGAGATCTTCAGCTTCAGGGTGAGAGATCTTCATCTTCAGGGTGAGAGATCTTCAGCTTCAGGGTGAGAGATCTTCAGCTTCAGGGTGAGAGATCTTCAGCTTCAGGGTGAGAGATCTTGGCTTCAGGGTAGAGAGATCTTCATCTTCAGGAGTGAGATCTTCAGCTTCAGGGTGAGAGATCTTCATCTTCCAGGGTGAGAGATCTTCATCTTCAGGAGTGACAGATGGAGGATGCATGGGTGACAGATCTTCCAGCTTCAAGGTGACGAATCTTCAGCTTCAGGTGAGAGATCTTCATCTTCAGGGTGAAGATCTCAGCTTCAGGGTGAGAGATCTTCAGCTTCAGGAGTGAAGATCTTCATCTTCAGGGTAGAGATCTTCAGCTTCAGGGTGACAGATCTTCAGCTTCAGGGTGAGGATCTTCCAGCTTCAGGAGTGAGAGATCTTCAGCTTCAGGTGAGAGATCTTCAGCTTCAGAGGTGAGGGATCTTCAGCTTCAGGGTGAGAGATCTTCAGCTTCAGGAGTGAGAGATCTTCAGCTTCAGGGTGACAGATCTTCAGCTTCAGGGTGAGAGATCTTCAGCTTCAGGAGTGAGAGATCTTCAGCTTCCCAGGGTGAGAGATCTTCAGCTTCAAGGGTGACAGATCTTCATCTTTAGTGAGAGGAATCTTCAGCTTCAGGAGTGAGAGAGATCTTCAGCTTCAGGAGTGAAGATCTTCATCTTCAGGGTGAGAGATCTTCAGCTTAAGGGTGAGAGATCTTCAGCTTCAGGGTGAGAGATCTTCATCTTCAGGGTGAGAGATCATCTTCAGGGTGAGAGATCTTCAGCTTCAGGGTGAGAGATCTTCAGCTTCAGGGTGAGAGATCTTCAGCTTCAGGGTGAGAGATCTTCAGCTTCAGGGTGAGAGATCTTCATCTTCAGGGTGAGAGATCTTCAGCTTCAGGGTGAGAGATCTTCATCTTCAGGGTGAGAGATCTTCAGCTTCAGGGTGAGAGATCTTCAGCTTCAGGGTGAGAGATCTTCATCTTCAGGGTGAGAGATCTTCAGCTTCAGGGTGACAGATCTTCAGCTTCAGGGTGAGAGATCTTCAGCTTCAGGGTGAGAGATCTTCAGCTTCAGGGTGAGAGATCTTCAGCTTCAGGGTGAGAGATCTTCAGCTTCAGGGTGAGAGATCTTCAGCTTCAGGGTGAGAGATCTTCAGCTTCAGGGTGAGAGATCTTCAGCTTCAGGGTGAGAGATCTTCAGCTTCAGGGTGAGAGATCTTCAGCTTCAGGGTGAGAGATCTTCAGCTTCAGGGTGACAGATCTTCATCTTCAGGGTAGAGAGATCTTCAGCTTCAGGAGTGAAGATCTTCAGCTTCAGGGTGAGAGATCTTCATCTTCAGGAGTGAGGAGATCTTCAGCTTAAGGGTGAGATCTTCAGCTTCAGGGTGAGAGATCTTCATCTTCAGGTGACAGATCTTCATCTTCAAGTGAAGATCATCTTCAGGGTGAGAGATCTTCAGCTTCAGGGTGAGAGATCTTCAGCTTGGTAGAATCTTCATCTTCAGGGTGAGAGATCATCTTCAGGGTGACGAATCTTCAGCTTCAGGGTGACAGATCTTCAGCTTCAGGGTGAGAAGATCTTCAGCTTCAGGGTGAGAGATCTTCAGCTTCAGCTGTTCTCCTGGTCTAACCAGCTAACTGATCATGACCCTATCAGGCTGTGTCTAGGCTGTGTTCTCTAGTCTAACCAACTAACTGATCATGACCCTATCAGGCTGTGTTTGAGACTGTGTTTCTCCTGGTCTAACCAGCTGACTGATCATGACCCTATCAGGCTGTGTCGGGCTGTGTTCTCCTGGTCTAACCAGCTAACTGATCATGACCCTATCAGGCTGTGTCAGACTGTGTTCTCCTGGTCTAACCAGCTAACTGATCATGACCTATCAGGCTGTGTTTGAGACTGTGTTCTCCTGGTCTAACCAGCTAACTGATCATGACCCTATCAGGCTGTGTTTGAGACTGTGTTCTCCTGGTCTAACCAGCTAACTGATCATGACCCTATCAGGCTGTGTTTTGAGACTGTGTTCTCCTGGTCAACCAACTAGCTGATCATGACCCTATCAGGCTGTATTGTCCAGACTGTGTTCTCCTGGTCTAACCAGCTGACTGATCATGACCCTATCAGGCTGTGTTCTCCTGGTCTAACCAACTAACTGATCATGACCCTATCAGGCTGTGTCAGACTGTGTTCTCCTGGTCTAACCAACTAACTGATCATGACCCTATCAGGCTGTGTCAGACTGTGTTCTCCTGGTCTAACCAGCTAACTGATCATGACCCTATCAGGCTGTGTTTGAGACTGTGTTCTCCTGGTCTAACCAACTAACTGATCATGACCCTATCCAGGCTGTGTCAGACTGTGTTCTCTAGTCTAACCAGCTGACTGATCATGACCCTATCAGGCTGTGTTCTCCTGGTCTAACCAACTAACTGATCATGACCCTATCAGGCTGTGTCAGACTGTGTTCTCTGGTCTAACCAGCTGCTGATCGCGGCCCTATCAGGCTGTGTCAGGCTGTGTTCTCCTGGTCTAACCAGCTAACTGAAAGTCGCTGACCTATCAGGCTGTGTCTGAGACTGTGTTCTCCTGGTCTAACCAACTAACTGATCATGACCCTATCAGGCTGTGTCAGACTGTGTTCTCCTGGTCTAACCAGCTAACTGATCATGACCCTATCAGGCTGTCTGAGACTGTGTTCTCCTGGTCTAACCAGCTAACTGATCATGACCCTATCAGGCTGTGTCAGACTGTGTTCTCCTGGTCTAACCAGCTAACTGATCATGACCCTATCAGGCTGTGTCAGACTGTGTTCTCCTGGTCTAACCAGCTAACTGATCATGACCCTATCAGGCTGTGTCTGGGACTGTGTTCTCCTGGTCTAACCAACTAACTGATCATGACCCTATCAGGCTGTGTCAGACTGTGTTCTCCTGGTCTAACCAACTAACTGATCATGACCCTATCAGGCTGTGTCTGAGACTAACTGATCATGACCCTATCCCAGGCTGTGTCTGAGACTGTGTTCTCCTGGTCTAACCAGCTAACTGATCATGACCCTATCAGACTGTGTTCTCCTGGTCTAACCAGCTAACTGATCATGACCCTATCAGGCTGTGTTCTCCTGGTCTAACCAGACTATCATTACACACCTTGACCATGTTTGTCTCCACATACAGCTGTGAGTCTTCTATCTCCACTATGAACATCATGAACAGATAAGTACCGTTCTAGACTCACCAATCAGCACCTACACATGTGTATGAGAATAACACTGACTCCAGCCAAGGTTCATACGACTGTCAGGGTGAGAAACAGACAATTTCTCTCACTAAAGAAGAGAGATGGAGAAGTGAAGTGGGAGAGAGTAGGAAAGATAAACATTAAACGTGGTTTCTTATTTGTTTCAAAAATCAAAGCACTTTCTTCAGAAACAGGCAACTTTTGTTATTTATCTTTGTGGCGATGCAGTCTTGTTGTGTGACGATGCAGTCTTGTTGTGTGATGATGCAGTCTTGTTGTGTGACGATGCAGTCTTGTTGTGTGACGATGCAGTCTTGTTCTGTGATGCAGTCTTGTTCTGTGGCGATACAGTCTTGTTGTGTGGCTTGATGCAGTCTTGTTCTGTGACGATGCAGTCTTGTTGTGTGGCCGATCCGGTCTTGTTGTGTGACGATGCAGTCTTGTTGTGTGACGATGCA
>NW_026277343.1:0-4260 GCF_023373465.1 Oncorhynchus keta | reverse complement strand
ATAAAGGTGTTCTCAACTAGCCTACCTGGTTAAATAAAGGTGTTCTCAACTAGCCTACCTGGTTAAATAAAGGTGTTCTCAACTAGCCTACCTGGTTAAATAAAGGTGTTCTCAACTAGCCTACCTGGTTAAATAAAGGTGTTCTCAACTAGCCTACCTGGTTAAATAAAGGTGTTCTCAACTAGCCTACCTGGTTAAATAAAGGTGTTCTCAACTAGCCTACCTGGTTAAATAAAGGTGTTCTCAACCAGCCTACCTGGTTAAATAAAGGTGTTCTCAACTAGCCTACTTGGTTAAATAAAGGTGTTCTCAACTAGCCTACCTGGTTAAATAAAGGTGTTCTCAACTAGCCTACCTGGTTAAATAAAGGTGTTCTCAACCAGCCTACCTGGTTAAATAAAGGTGTTCTCAACCAGCCTACCTGGTTAAATAAAGGTGTTCTCAACTAGCCTACCTGGTTAAATAAAGGTGTTCTCAACTAGCCTACCTGGTTAAATAAAGGTGTTCTCAACTAGCCTACCTGGTTAAATAAAGGTGTTCTCAACTAGCCTACCTGGTTAAATAAAGGTGTTCTCAACTAGCCTACCTGGTTAAATAAAGGTGTTCTCAACTAGCCTACCTGGTTAAATAAAGGTGTTCTCAACTAGCCTACCTGGTTAAATAAAGGTGTTCTCAACTAGCCTACCTGGTTAAATAAAGGTGTTCTCAACTAGCCTACCTGGTTAAATAAAGGTGTTCTCAACTAGCCTACCTGGTTAAATAAAGGTGTTCTCAACTAGCCTACCTGGTTAAATAAAGGTGTTCTCAACTAGCCTACCTGGTTAAATAAAGGTGTTCTCAACTAGCCTACCTGGTTAAATAAAGGTGTTCTCAACTAGCCTACCTGGTTAAATAAAGGTGTTCTCAACTAGCCTACCTGGTTAAATAAAGGTGTTCTCAACTAGCCTACCTGGTTAAATAAAGGTGTTCTCAACTAGCCTACCTGGTTAAATAAAGGTGTTCTCAACTAGCCTACCTGGTTAAATAAAGGTGTTCTCAACTAGCCTACCTGGTTAAATAAAGGTGTTCTCAACCAGCCTACCTGGTTAAATAAAGGTGTTCTCAACTAGCCTACCTGGTTAAATAAAGGTGTTCTCAACTAGCCTACCTGGTTAAATAAAGGTGTTCTCAACTAGCCTACCTGGTTAAATAAAGGTGTTCTCAACTAGCCTACCTGGTTAAATAAAGGTGTTCTCAACTAGCCTACCTGGTTAAATAAAGGTGTTCTCAACTAGCCTACCTGGTTAAATAAAGGTGTTCTCAACTAGCCTACCTGGTTAAATAAAGGTGTTCTCAACTAGCCTACCTGGTTAAATAAAGGTGTTCTCAACTAGCCTACCTGGTTAAATAAAGGTGTTCTCAACTAGCCTACCTGGTTAAATAAAGGTGTTCTCAACTAGCCTACCTGGTTAAATAAAGGTGTTCTCAACTAGCCTACCTGGTTAAATAAAGGTGTTCTCAACCAGCCTACCTGGTTAAATAAAGGTGTTCTCAACTAGCCTACCTGGTTAAATAAAGGTGTTCTCAACTAGCCTACCTGGTTAAATAAAGGTGTTCTCAACTAGCCTACCTGGTTAAATAAAGGTGTTCTCAACTAGCCTACCTGGTTAAATAAAGGTGTTCTCAACTAGCCTACCTGGTTAAATAAAGGTGTTCTCAACTAGCCTACCTGGTTAAATAAAGGTGTTCTCAACTAGCCTACCTGGTTAAATAAAGGTGTTCTCAACTAGCCTACCTGGTTAAATAAAGGTGTTCTCAACCAGCCTACCTGGTTAAATAAAGGTGTTCTCAACTAGCCTACCTGGTTAAATAAAGGTGTTCTCAACTAGCCTACCTGGTTAAATAAAGGTGTTCTCAACTAGCCTACCTGGTTAAATAAAGGTGTTCTCAACTAGCCTACCTGGTTAAATAAAGGTGTTCTCAACTAGCCTACCTGGTTAAATAAAGGTGTTCTCAACTAGCCTACCTGGTTAAATAAAGGTGTTCTCAACTAGCCTACCTGGTTAAATAAAGGTGTTCTCAACTAGCCTACCTGGTTAAATAAAGGTGTTCTCAACTAGCCTACCTGGTTAAATAAAGGTGTTCTCAACTAGCCTACCTGGTTAAATAAAGGTGTTCTCAACTAGCCTACCTGGTTAAATAAAGGTGTTCTCAACTAGCCTACCTGGTTAAATAAAGGTGTTCTCAACTAGCCTACCTGGTTAAATAAAGGTGTTCTCAACTAGCCTACCTGGTTAAATAAAGGTGTTCTCAACTAGCCTACCTGGTTAAATAAAGGTGTTCTCAACTAGCCTACCTGGTTAAATAAAGGTGTTCTCAACTAGCCTACCTGGTTAAATAAAGGTGTTCTCAACTAGCCTACCTGGTTAAATAAAGGTGTTCTCAACTAGCCTACCTGGTTAAATAAAGGTGTTCTCAACTAGCCTACCTGGTTAAATAAAGGTGTTCTCAACTAGCCTACCTGGTTAAATAAAGGTGTTCTCAACTAGCCTACCTGGTTAAATAAAGGTGTTCTCAACTAGCCTACCTGGTTAAATAAAGGTGTTCTCAACTAGCCTACCTGGTTAAATAAAGGTGTTCTCAACTATGCCTACCTGGTTAAATAAAGGTGTTCTCAACTAGCCTACCTGGTTAAATAAAGGTGTTCTCAACTAGCCTACCTGGTTAAATAAAGGTGTTCTCAACTAGCCTACCTGGTTAAATAAAGGTGTTCTCAACTAGCCTACCTGGTTAAATAAAGGTGTTCTCAACTAGCCTACCTGGTTAAATAAAGGTGTTCTCAACTAGCCTACCTGGTTAAATAAAGGTGTTCTCAACTAGCCTACCTGGTTAAATAAAGGTGTTCTCAACTAGCCTACCTGGTTAAATAAAGGTGTTCTCAACTAGCCTACCTGGTTAAATAAAGGTGTTCTCAACTAGCCTACCTGGTTAAATAAAGGTGTTCTCAACTAGCCTACCTGGTTAAATAAAGGTGTTCTCAACCAGCCTACCTGGTTAAATAAAGGTGTTCTCAACTAGCCTACCTGGTTAAATAAAGGTGTTCTCAACTAGCCTACCTGGTTAAATAAAGGTGTTCTCAACTAGCCTACCTGGTTAAATAAAGGTGTTCTCAACTAGCCTACCTGGTTAAATAAAGGTGTTCTCAACCAGCCTACCTGGTTAAATAAAGGTGTTCTCAACTAGCCTACCTGGTTAAATAAAGGTGTTCTCAACCAGCCTACCTGGTTAAATAAAGGTGTTCTCAACTAGCCTACCTGGTTAAATAAAGGTGTTCTCAACTAGCCTACCTGGTTAAATAAAGGTGTTCTCAACTAGCCTACCTGGTTAAATAAAGGTGTTCTCAACTAGCCTACCTGGTTAAATAAAGGTGTTCTCAACCAGCCTACCTGGTTAAATAAAGGTGTTCTCAACTAGCCTACCTGGTTAAATAAAGGTGTTCTCAACTAGCCTACCTGGTTAAATAAAGGTGTTCTCAACTAGCCTACCTGGTTAAATAAAGGTGTTCTCAACTAGCCTACCTGGTTAAATAAAGGTGTTCTCAACTAGCCTACCTGGTTAAATAAAGGTGTTCTCAACTAGCCTACCTGGTTAAATAAAGGTGTTCTCAACTAGCCTACCTGGTTAAATAAAGGTGTTCTCAACTAGCCTACCTGGTTAAATAAAGGTGTTCTCAACTAGCCTACCTGGTTAAATAAAGGTGTTCTCAACTAGCCTACCTGGTTAAATAAAGGTGTTCTCAACTAGCCTACCTGGTTAAATAAAGGTGTTCTCAACTAGCCTACCTGGTTAAATAAAGGTGTTCTCAACTAGCCTACCTGGTTAAATAAAGGTGTTCTCAACTAGCCTACCTGGTTAAATAAAGGTGTTCTCAACTAGCCTACCTGGTTAAATAAAGGTGTTCTCAACTAGCCTACCTGGTTAAATAAAGGTGTTCTCAACTAGCCTACCTGGTTAAATAAAGGTGTTCTCAACTAGCCTACCTGGTTAAATAAAGGTGTTCTCAACTAGCCTACCTGGTTAAATAAAGGTGTTCTCAACTAGCCTACCTGGTTAAATAAAGGTGTTCTCAACTAGCCTACCTGGTTAAATAAAGGTGTTCTCAACTAGCCTACCTGGTTAAATAAAGGTGTTCTCAACTAGCCTACCTGGTTAAATAAAGGTGTTCTCAACTAGCCTACCTGGTTAAATAAAGGTGTTCTCAACTAGCCTACCTGGTTAAAT
>NW_026277342.1:0-5755 GCF_023373465.1 Oncorhynchus keta | reverse complement strand
TTTGTGTCAATAACTGCAACAACACTGGGTTTTTCACGCTCAACAGTTTTCAGTGTGTATCAAGAATGGTCCACCACCCAAAGGACATCCAACCTACTTGACACAACTGTGGGAAAGCATTGGAGTCAACATGGGCCAGCATCCCTATGGAACGCTTTTTTGACATCTTGGCTGGAGTCCATGCCCCGATGAATTGAGGCTGTTCTGAGGCAGAATTGGAAGTGAACTTAATATTACGAAGGTGTTATTCATGTTTTGTACACTCATTGTATATCACATTGCTCATGGTCTTCCCTCACACACTGCTGTTTAGTTGTTTCACTGACAGGGGGTTGAAGGAGTGCTTCTATCGGTTCAGATTACACTGAGGAACCCTGTTGCGCCTGACTGAGGAGTAGAAGCTGAAACTCTGGGTGGAGTACATGGGAGGGGTCTGACATTTACTTTTCTTTGTCCTGTCTCAGGATTGTTAGTTCAAAGACCTCACCCATCACCTTCGTGGCTGTCTAGATCAGGCGATTGATTTTAAGTTAACTAAGAAGATGCCAAACCAGGCTGAAATGCCAGTAGAATAGAATGCTCTCATGACAGCCTGGTAGAGTATGAGTGTGCACGACCTTCTGAACTCTGCATAAAGTAAAGGCAGCGTTCAGACCCTAGAACATTTGTAAGTGTACCTGAGTAATGTGCACAGGTTCTCCAGATGTTGCAGGATTAGATTAACTTTGCTGATGTTAAAAGAAAATTCTATGCAACCTCCAAGCAATAAGGAATTGAGACCAAAAGCTCAAGAGAAGTTTCAGTGTTTATTACCAAGGATACCGTTAGCTGAGAGCATACATTTAGAAAGTTCACAACACATCTTATACTCTTCCCTCCTTTTGGTCACCACCCTCTTGTAGGTGTCACCTCCCCAGCTATACATTTTATAACCCCAATACTACTTCTGTTTATCTTATATGCATAGTCACTTTAACTATACATTCATGTACGCACTACCTCAATTGGTCCGATCAAACAGTGCTCCTGCACATTGGCTAACCAGGCTATCTGCATTGTGTAACGCCACCCACCACCCCCTCTTTACGCTACTGCTCCTCTGTTCATCATATATGTATAGTCACTTTAACCATACCTACATGTACCTCAATAAGCGTAGCGTAAAAGAAGCCTTGCTGCTGTTATTTTCAAATGTCTTTTACTGTTGTTTTATTTCTTTACTTACCTACACACACATACCTTTTTCCCCGCACTATTGGTTAGAGCCTGTAAGTAAGCATTTCACTGTTGTATTCGGCACAAGTGACAAATAAACTTTGATTTGATTTGAATGAGTTTCCCATCTCTCCTGTGGAATGTCCATGGTCCTCTCTTTGTTTAGCTAGATGTCAGAATCACACCCCATCCATCTTCATTGTCCTGGGCCTGACCCTGCTCTCTGATCCTGGGCAATTTCCTCTTATCTGATTAGGTCAACCTTTTCAAAATTAGCATGCACAGTTTCATGGCCTAAACTCCATTAATACTCACAGTAATCATTCACTAAACAGGATACAAACAAACTACCGTTTAACTTGAAAGATGTTACATTTTAACAGGAATCCATCAGTCCCCAATATTAAAACCATAAACATTTCTTGTTGTTTAATATCACTAAGCAATCATTTCAAATGCCTGCTGTCGACTTTCTTCTTCTTCTTTCTTCCCCAGACCTGAGAGTGTGATAGAAACAGACTTGATAGATAGAGAAAATGTGAAAACATTCAACAAAAACACTCATGAGTTAAATTAATCCTAAATTCTACTGATTATCATAAGCTTCCTTGCAGATACATTTATAAACTACATCTCTGAACACAGCTGAGGAACCAGACTGACACAATCTCCTGCTACCCCTGAACCCTATGCCCACTGATATGCTTTTCTGCTAAGATCCACAAAAGGTAGGGCTCTAAATATCCCCATTATGCTTTTCCTCAGTCTTCCATCAAGGGCTATTTCACCTCCTCTTGTGGCAAATCCACATTATAGATGCGTTTCAACAACAAGCTTTTACTATATGGACTTCTAACAATGCCATCAGAGCTACCCCCATAACTGCCAACACTGCCCAAGCTGCATACTCCAAAATCCACATTATTTTATCAATAGTCCAATACTCATGCTGTTCCTACAGCACATCCCACAACCTTAAGTCTCTTATGTTATTACTCCCAATGTAATAGCAGTAAGTATTGTTAGCAGCTTAACTCTGTCACTGTCAGTAACTTTCGTCAACGGCTTTACCGTTAGATCTATGATTGAGTTTGTGAGATATTCTCTGCCTTTTCCCCAGTCCCTCCTAATGTTTTTCTGACCAGCTTATTTATTGCCTCCTTATGTTGTGCTACAGTAGGGACTGCTGGGTAATAATTACCATTACTTAGATCTGAATCACATCTCTCATCCCATGGCATACCCATACCCCACCCTCTGTGAAAACCCTATGTGTGACATAGGTTTTAGGGCCTCAGGTTGTTTTTCCGCAATCCTCTACAAATTTCTGTTACCGTGACTTGGTCCCAGTTCTCTGGGAGGTATGTCAATTGATTATCTGCCCTTTGACATGGAGAGAGAGCAGTGGGGTTGAGAGAGTGTCCAGTTGTACATATCTCTGGGTCACATGCTTCCTTATTGTCCCCTGCAACAGATGGGCTGCCACCACTACTGCAAGTGTCACGCCCTAACTGTAGAGATCCTTTTATTCTCTATGGTTGTTTGGTCAGGGTGTGACTCGGTTGGGAAAGTCTATGCTTTCTGGTTCTTTGTTTTTGGCCGGGTATGATTCTCAATCAGGGACAGCTGTCTATCGTTGTCTCTGATTGGGAATCATACTTAGGCAGACTTTTTTCCTTTTCTCATTTGTGGGTTGTTGTCTTTGTTAGTGGCATGTATAGCCTTACAGAGCTTCACGTTTGTTCTGCTGTTTATTGTTTTGTTGGCGACATTTAAAATAAAGGATTGTACGCTTACCACGCTGCACCTTGGTCCGGTCATTTCCTTGACGATGATTGTGACAGCAATATTTTTTCTGGGAATATGCAGCTTCTTGTATACATGGGTCTGTGGCAACCCTCTCACAGTGGTGAAAGAACTTAAGTAAAAATACTTTAAAAGTACTACTTAAGTAGATTTTGGGGTGCCTGTACTTTACTATTTATATTTTGTGCAACTTTTACTTTTACTTCACTACATTCATAAAGAAAATGATGTACTTTTTACTCCATACATTTTCTCTGACACCCAAAATACTTGTTACATTTTGAATGCTTAGCAGGACAGGAAAATGGTCCAATTCACGCACTTATCAAGAGAACATCCCTGGTCATCCCCTACGGCCTTAAATCTGGCGGACTTAATAAACACAAACACATCTTTTAAAAATGATGTCTGAGTGTTGGAGTGTTAGTGTGCCCCTAGCCATCTGTACATTTTAAAAACAAGAAAATGGTGCCGTCTGCTTTACTTAATAAAAGGAATTTGAAATTATTTATACTTTTACTTTTGATATTTAGAACCAAATACTTTGAAACTTTTTACTTAAGTAGTATTTTACTGGGTGACTTCCACTTTTACTGGGTGACAATTGGATACTTTTCCACCATTGCCCTTTCAATTGTTGTTCCATCATCAGTAAAATAAAATATTAAAGTATGAAATGACACTATTTTTGCGACAGTTATGATCACCCTCCTCCAAGTTGAGCTTATCCTCATAGTAGTCCTTCCACTCTGCACAGGCCACTGTCTTTCCCACACTGACCTATTCCCTGTGTAACCCTACACAGTGGAGTGGTAATCATTCTCTAATGAGTCTATCACCCATTTTCTTCATTTATAGGCAAGGCATCCCTCCGCCTCTGTCACATATATTCCTCATTTCCTGTCTCAGTAAAGACTATGGCCTTGGTTTTCGGGATACCCTGGAGAGGGCTTACATGTGTTGACCCCACATCCGACACCAACACTCCATAGGAATGTCCTGTACCTCCCCCACTCTGCCACAGACATTGGTGTATATTTGTCTCATGAACTAATGTAAATAAGCCTTCATCTGCCCATATCCTCGCTTTCCTCATGCAGTTTAACGACAAGGACTATCTGGTCATTGTACTTTCTCTTCGCATAATATTGTCCAGGGTCTGATTGTCCCAACAAGCTACTTCTCCCCACTATCCAAAATCTTCCCTGACCATTTCATTCCTGTTGGTGTTGGGTAATACGGAGTGACAGGTATGTAAAACCTCTTGGCTCCGATATAATCCCCTCTCTTTCATATCTGTAGCTTCACCTGGCTTGAAGTTTTGTCCTCCGCTCACACTAACTTGAAGTTTAGTAACTGCTGTTATTTTAACTGGAGTCTATCGCACACAATGCCAAGATGAGGGAGGGACGAGAATCTGGTTTCATTCCTCAAACTCTCTGTTCCATTACGTTCTTTCCAAATGTCTGTTTGTAAGAGAACGATCCCTTATCAGAACATCGCACGTCTAGGACACTAGACCTATTTTCTAATGGAGCCACCTATATCCCCATGCCCTTTTAATTAGTTACGCCACGGCTTCAGCAACTTTTGATGTTACTCCTATCCCAATGAACCCGTTTATCTTCATATCGAGCTATCCACTCTATATAAAGTGTTGTTTGATTTTCTCCCCTTGGAGTGGTAGTGACTATAGCAGCCGCCACCAACACTACCCCAACTGAAAAATGTCCCTATGCCCCACATTATTGCCCTTTTACAGTGTGATCTACACTCCTCCTTCTTTCCATCATCACCTCCTCTATCAAATCCTGCTCTAGCCTCTCCATCCTGCTCTAGCCTCTCCATCCTGCTCTAGCCTCTCCATCCTGCTCTAGCCTCTCCCAAGTCAGTAGGTGTTGGTACAGTTTTCACCTGGGACACGTGGATCCAGTGTGGGGTCCGGTCCACCTCGGCTGAAAGGGTACTCGGTTGATGGACCTTCAAGTACACCTCGTCTCCCAGCTGTAGTGAGTGTGCTTTCCAATCCTGGGGGAGTCTACGGTGGGCCTCTTTCACCTGGGAAGATACAGTACTCAATACAAGTGTAAGTTGTTTACAATAGTTTAGCAGTTTGTCTCCCATTCCTTGAAGATCCCATAGCTCCAGCTGAGATACTGGGGCCCCTAGTACCCTCATGGGTCTTCCCATGGCTATCTCGAATGGAGACAAGTGAGTCCTAGCATTTGCTGCCGCCCTGGTGGTGATCAGAACTGCGGGTAGATGGTCTACCCATGAGCCTTGCTCCGACAACAATGGTGAGATTCTCCTTCAACGTTTTATTGCTGTGTTCAAAATCTGCCGCTCCCATAGGCTGATATGGAGTGTGGAAGGATTGTTTCATCTTTAAAGCCTTACACACGGCCTATACCACCACTGAGGTCAAATTAGTCCCTCTGTCTGAATCTACAGATTGAGGCACCCCCGTCTGGGAATGATATCCTTCAATAGGGCCTTTGCCACATTCCCTGCAGTGGCCGCAGTCGCCGGGAATGCCAGTGCGTATTTCTTTCCCTGGCTTACCGATACTGGCCCTATGAAATGTATTTGCCAGTTGCAAAATGGCCATTCAGGAAAGAGGAATATGTGTGTGTGGTGTAGGTACTGCGGGCGCTGCATTACATTGACTCCATACAACACACCTCCTTGTGAAATCCTTAAACACTGCTCGAGCTTTTGGGCACCCACAAGGTCT
>NW_026277341.1:0-889 GCF_023373465.1 Oncorhynchus keta | reverse complement strand
TCGAACAGGACAGTACCTGTGTGTTTGTTTCTTCGTCCTGGTCCACCCAGGCCGTAGGCGAGGTCAAGGATAGCAGGGTTCGGCTACACGAATCGGGTTCTCGGTAGGTCCAGGTCCAAACGCCAACAGGTAAGTCCAAACAATCCAGCTCATACACGGTAAATCCAGCCAATCTCTATAGTCTCTTTTCTATTGTTCATAGCTCCTTCCAGTCTCTCTCTTCCTCTTCCTGGTTTTTCTTGACCCTTTATCTGTGAGTCGGCTCCACCTTCTGAGGGTTCCCCTTGCTTCTGGGACTTGTAGTTTTGGCGGTCGGCCATTTTGTGATCTGTAGTTCTGACAGGGGTGGCCATTTTAGTGATCGGGCAGAGCCCGTTTATTAGCTCTGCTCTCACATATCTGCCACTTATCACTCGACCCCCTTCTTTGCCACATTAGATACTACTGCAATTCTGGAGCTAGGAACACAAGCATTTAGTTAGATACTACAGCACTGCTGGAGCTTGGAACACAAGCATTTAGTTAGATACTACTGCACTGCTGGAGCCAGGAACACAAGCATTTAGTTAGATACTACTGCACTGCTGGAGCTAGGAACACAAGCATGTAGTTAGATACTAATGCACTGCTGGAACTAGGAACACAAGCATGCAGTAAGATACTACTGCACCGCTGGAGCTAGGAACACAAGCATTTAGTTAGATACTACTGCACTGCTGGAGCTAGGAACACAAGCATTTAGTTAGATACTACTGCACTGCTGGAGCTAGGAACACAAGCATTTAGTTAGATACTACTGCACTGCTGGAGCTAGGAACACAAGCATTTAGTTAGATACTACTGTATTGCTGTAGCTAGGAACACAAGCATGCAGTAAGATACTACTGCA
>NW_026277340.1:0-1389 GCF_023373465.1 Oncorhynchus keta | reverse complement strand
GTGTATAGACATACAACTGCGTATAGACATACAACTGCGTATAGACATACAACTGCGTATAGACATACAACTGCGTATAGACATACAACTGCGTATAGACATACAACTGCGTATAGACATACTACTGCGTATAGACATACTACTGTGTATAGACATACTACTGTGTATAGACATACTACTGTGTATAGACATACTACTGTGTATAGACATACAACTGTGTATAGACATACAACTGTGTATAGACATACAACTGTGTATAGACATACAACTGTGTATAGACATACAACTGTGTATAGACATACAACTGTGTATAGACATACAACTGTGTATAGACATACAACTGTGTATAGACATACAACTGTGTATAGACATACAACTGCGTATAGACATACAACTGCGTATAGACATACAACTGCGTATGAGACATACAACTGCGTATAGACATACAACTGCGTATAGACATACAACTGCGTATAGACATACAACTGCGTATAGACATACTACTGCGTATAGACATACTACTGCGTATAGACATACTACTGCGTATAGACATACTACTGCGTATAGACATACAACTGTGTATAGACATACAACTGTGTATAGACATACAACTGTGTATAGACATACAACTGTGTATAGACATACAACTGTGTATAGACATACAACTGTGTATAGACATACAACTGTGTATAGACATACAACTGCGTATAGACATACAACTGCGTATAGACATACAACTGCGTATAGACATACAACTGCGTATAGACATACAACTGCGTATAGACATACAACTGCGTATAGACATACAACTGCGTATAGACATACAACTGCGTATAGACATACAACTGCGTATAGACATACAACTGCGTATAGACATACAACTGCGTATAGACATACAACTGCGTATAGACATACAACTGCGTGTAGACATACAACTGCGTATAGACATACAACTGCGTATAGACATACAACTGCGTATAGACATACAACTGCGTATAGACATACAACTGGGTATAGACATACAACTGCGTATAGACATACAACTGCGTATAGACATACAACTGCGTATAGACATACTACTGCGTATAGACATACTACTGCGTATAGACATACAACTGCGTATAGACATACAACTGCGTATAGACATACAACTGCATATAGACATACAACTGCGTATAGACATACAACTGCGTATAGACATACAACTGCGTATAGACATACAACTGCGTATAGACATACAACTGCGTATAGACATACAACTGCGTATAGACATACAACTGAGTATAGACATACTACTGTGTATAGACATACAACTGTGTATAGACATACAACTGTGTATAGACATACAACTGCATATAGACATACAACTGCATATAGACATACAACTGC
>NW_026277339.1:0-61565 GCF_023373465.1 Oncorhynchus keta | reverse complement strand
AATACCACCACATACAGTAGTGCAAAACAAGTATTTAGTCAGCCACCAATTGTGCATGTTCTCCCACTTAAAAGATGAGGCTTGTAATTTTCATCATAGGTACACTTCAACTATGACAGACAAAATTAGAGAAAAAAATCAAGAAAATGACATTGTAGGATTTTTTATGAATTCTGTAAGTCTTCACAAGGTTTTCACACACTGTTGCTGGTATTTTGGCCCATTTCTCCATGCATATCTCCTCTAGATCAGTGATGTTTTGGGGCTGTTGCTGGGCAACATGGACTTTCAACTCCCTTCAAAGATTTTCTATGGGGTTGAGATCTGGAGACTGGCGAGGCCACTCCAGGACCTTGAAATGCTTCTTACGAAGCCACTCCTTCTTTGCCCGGGCGGTGTGTTTGGGATCATTGTCATGCTGAAAGACCCAGCCATGTTTCATCTTTAATGCCCTTGCTGATGGAAGGAGGTTTTCACTCAAAATCTCACGATACATGGCCCCATTCATTCTTTCTTTCCACGGATCAGTTGTCCTGGTCCCTTTGCAGAAAAACAGCCCCAAAGCATGATGTTTCCACCCCCATGCTTCACAGTAGGTATGGTGTTCTTTGGATGCAACTCAGCATTCTTTGTCCTCCAAACATGACGAGTTGAGTTTTTACCAAAAAGTTATATTTTGGTTTCATCTGACCATATGACATTCTCCCAATCTTCTTCTGGATCATCCAAATGCTCTCTAGCAAACTTCAGACGATCCCTAAAAATTGTCAGTCTCCAGCCACCCTAGTCAAGGTGTTTTATCTGCTACCGGAGCACCACGTCTAGGTTCAAGAGGCTTCTAAACAGCTTCTACCCCGAAGCCATAAGACTCCTGAACATCTAATCAAATGGCTACCGGGACTATTTGCATTGCCCCACCTCCCTCCCCCTGTCTTCTACGCTGCTGCTACTCTGTTATTATCTATGCATAGTCACTTTAATAACTCTATCTACATATTACCTCAATTACCTCGACACCGATGCCCCGCACATTAGCTCTGTACCGGTACCCCCTGTATATAGCCTCCACATTGACTCAGTACTGGTTCCCCCTGTATATAGCCTCCACATTGACTCTGTACCGGTACCCCCTGTATATAGCCTCCACATTGACTCTGTACCGGTACCCCCTGTATATAGTCTCCACATTGACTCTGTACCGGTACCCCCTGTATATAGCCTCCACATTGACTCTGTACCGGTACCCCTGTATATAGCCTCCACATTGACTCTGTACCGGTACCCCTGTATATAGCCTCCACATTGACTCTGTACCGGTACCCCTGTATATAGTCTCCACATGGACTCTGTACCGGTACCCCTGTATATAGCCTCCACATTGACTCTGTACCGGTACCCCTGTATATAGCCTCCACATTGACTCTGTACCGGTACCCCCTGTATATAGTCTCCACATTGACTCTGTACCGGTACCCCCTGTATATAGCCTCCACATTGACTCTGTACCGGTACCCCTGTATATAGCCTCCACATTGACTCTGTACCGGTACCCCTGTATATAGCCTCCACATTGACTCTGTACCGGTACCCCTGTATATAGCCTCCACACTGACTCTGTACTGGTACCCCTGTATATAGTCTCCACATTGACTCTGTACCGGTACCCCCTGTATATAGCCTCCACATTGACTCTGTACCGGTACCCCTGTATATAGTCTCCACATTGACTCTGTACCGGTACCCCCTGTATCTAGTCTCCACATTGACTCTGTACCGGTAACCCCTGTATATAGCCTCCACATTGACTCTGTACCGGTACCCCTGTATATAGCCTCCACATTGACTCTGTACCGGTACCCCCTGTATATAGCCTCCACATTGACTCTGTACCGGTACCCCTGTATATAGTCTCCACATTGACTCTGTACCGGTACCCCTGCTGCTCTTTAATTATTTGTTATTCTTAACTCTTACTTTTTAGGTATTTTCTTAAAACTGCATTGTTGGTTATGGGCTTGTAAGTAAGCATTTCACTGTTAGGTCGACACCTGTTGTATTTGGCGCATGTGACAAATACAATTTGATTCAAGTCTAACAAGATCAATTTTTCTCAGCCAATCATCAGTCATTTGTGTAAGTGCTGTGCTTGTTGATTGTCCTTCTCTATAAGCGTGCTGAAATTCTGTTGTCAATTAGTATACTGTGAAATATCATTGTATCTGGTCAAACACAATTTTTCCCAGAAGTTTACTAAGGGTTGGTAACAGGCTGATTGGTTGGCTATTTGGAGCCCGGTAAAGGGGCTTTACTATTCTTAGGTAGCGTAATGACTTTAGCTTCCCTCCAGGCCCTGAGGGCCACACACTCTCTAGTAGGCTTAGAATTGAGATGTGGCAAATAGGGTGGCAATATCGTCTGTTATTATCCTCAGTAATTTTCCATCCAAGTTGTCAGACCGTGTGGCTTGTCATTGTTGATTGACTATTTTTTTTCACCTCTTCCACACTCACTTTACGGAATTCAAAGTAATTGAGTCCGATATACTTGGATGTGTAGTGTCAGTGTTTGTTACTGGCATGTCATCCCTAAGTTTGCTTATCTTGCCAAGGAAAAAGTCATTAAAAGTAGTTTGCAATATCAGTGGGCTTTGTGATGAATGAGCCATCTGTTTCAATGAGTAATGGAGCCGAGTCTGTTTTTTCCCCAAAATGTTGTTTAAGGTGCCCCAAAGCGTTGTACTATCATTCTTTATATAATTTATCTTTGTTTCATAGTGTAGTTTATTTTTATTCAGTTTAGTCACATGATTTCTTAATTTGCAGGACGTTTGCCAATCAGTTGGGCTGCCAGTCTTATTTGCCATTCCTTTTGCCTCATCCCTCTCAACCACACAATGTTTCAATTCCTCATCCCTCTCAACCACACAATGTTTCAATTCCTCATCCCTCTCAACCACACAATGTTTCAATTCCTCATCCCTCTCAACCACACAATGTTTCAATTCCTCATCCCTCTCAACCACACAATGTTTCAATTCCTCATCCCTCTCAACCACACCATTTTCAATTCCTCATCAACCCACAGGGATTTAACAGTTTTTACAGTCATTTTCTTAATAGGTAATTAGTAACTGGAAAAAGTTGTTTCTTAAATGTGTCAAGTGCAGCGTCTGGTTGCTCCTCATTACACACCACAGACCAGCAGCGTCTGGTTGCTCCTCATTACACACCACAGACCAGCAGCGTCTGGTTGCTCCTCATTACACACCACAGACCAGCAGCGTCTGGTTGCTCCTCATTACACACCACAGACCAGCAGCGTCTGGTTGCTCCTCATTACACACCACAGACCAGCAGCGTCTGGTTGCTCCTCATTACACACCACAGACCAGCAGCGTCTGGTTGCTCCTCATTACACACCACAGACCATCAGCGTCTGGTTGCTCCTCATTACACACCACAGACCAGCAGCGTCTGGTTGCTCCTCATTACACACCACAGACCAGCAGCGTCTGGTTGCTCCTCATTACACACCACAGACCAGCAGCGTCTGGTTGCTCCTCATTACACACCACAGACCATCAGCGTCTGGTTGCTCCTCATTACACACCACAGACCAGCAGCGTCTGGTTGCTCCTCATTACACACCACAGACCATCAGCGTCTGGTTGCTCCTCATTACACACCACAGAGCAGCAGCGTCTGGTTGCTCCTCATTACACACCACAGACCAGCAGCGTCTGGTTGCTCCTCATTACACACCACAGAGCAGCAGCGTCTGGTTGCTCCTCATTACACACCACAGACCAGCAGCGTCTGGTTGCTCCTCATTACACACCACAGAGCAGCAGCGTCTGGTTGCTCCTCATTACACACCACAGACCAGCAGCGTCTGGTTGCTCCTCATTACACACCACAGACCAGCAGCGTCTGGTTGCTCCTCATTACACACCATAGACCACCAGCGTCTGGTTGCTCCTCATTACAGACCAGCAGCGTCTGGTTGCTCCTCATTACACACCACAGACCAGCAGCGTCTGGTTGCTCCTCATTACACACCACAGACCAGCAGCGTCTGGTTGCTCCTCATTACACACCACAGACCAGCAGCGTCTGGTTGCTCCTCATTACACACCACAGACCAGCAGCGTCTGGTTGCTCCTCATTACACACCACAGACCAGCAGCGTCTGGTTGCTCCTCATTACACACCACAGACCAGCAGCGTCTGGTTGCTCCTCATTACACACCACAGACCAGCAGCGTCTGGTTGCTCCTCATTACACACCACAGACCAGCAGCGTCTGGTTGCTCCTCATTACACACCACAGACCAGCAGCGTCTGGTTGCTCCTCATTACACACCACAGACCAGCAGCGTCTGGTTGCTCCTCATTACACACCACAGACCAGCAGCGTATAACAGTATTTAACATTATCCAGATACTGACTGTCTATAGCAGCTTCCCACCACAATGGGCTTTATGTGAGGCAGATGAACCTGACTGTTAGCACTTGGTGGTCTATAGCAGCTTCCTCCAGAATGGGCTTTAGGTGAGGCAGATGAACCTGACTGTTAGCACTTGGTGGTCTATAGCAGCTTCCCTCCAGAATGGGCTTTAGGTGAGGCAGATGAACCTGACTGTTAGCACTTGGTGGTCTATAGCAGCTTCCCTCCAGAATGGGCTTTAGGTGAGGCAGATGAACCTGTAGCCATATTACCTCAACAGTATTTAACATTATTCAGATACTGACTGTTAGCACTTGGTGGTCTATAGCAGCTTCCCACCAGAATGGGCTTTAGGTGAGGCAGATGTAGCCATATTACCTCAACAGTATTTAACATGAGATCCTCTCTAATCTTTACAGGAATGTGGTTCTGAATATATATCGCATCACCGTCTCCATTGGCATTTCTTTATTTTCGGAAAATGCTATAACCATGTCTTGCTACCACTGTATCATCAAAGGTATTATCTAAATTAGTGTCAGAGATAGTCAGAATGTCATCTGTTACAAGCAGGTTTTCCACTTCATGGTCCTTGTTTCTTAATATGGGATATTTTTAGCACTTTTCCTCGTTGCTTGATTGTTTTTAAATGCTTTACTGGGACACACCACCTCAGTGGTCTCCCTACTGGGACACACCACCTCAGTGGTCTCCCTACTGGGACACACTACCTCAGTGGTCTCCCTACTGGGACACACACCACCTCAGTGGTCTCCCTACTGGGACACACCACCTCAGTGGTCTCCCTACTGGGACACACCACCTCAGTGGTCTCCCTACTGGGACACACCACCTCAGTGGTCTCCCTACTGGGACACACCAACTCAGTGGTCTCCCTACTGGGACACACTACCTCAGTGGTCTCCCTACTGGGACACACCAACTCAGTGCTAACAGTGTAACTCTGCTTCATAGGCGCATGATTACTGCATACATTAGCTGTAGGATTAACAAAGGTATTCAGGACAATCAGGGGGACATAAATGAAGATACTTACATTGTGTCTGCCAACGCCCGAGGATAATGTACTTTTAATGCCGCATTATGACGACTCATTGTCACGATGGTAGGGATTAACTGAGCTGTTCCTGGATCATTTACCAGTCATTGTTTCAACGCAGTCTTGAAATGCGTGGAGTCCAGGACGACTGTAACCCTACAATCAAATCAAATTGTATTTGTCACATGCGCCTGATACAACAGGTGTAGGTAGACCTTACAGTGAATTGCCGACTTACAACAATGCAGTTTTAAGACAATACCTATATCAAAAAAAAGTAAGAGATAAGAATAACAAATAATTTCAGAACAGCAGTAAAATAACAATAGCGGTGCTATATACAGGGAGTACCAGTACAGAGTCAATGTGGAGGCTATATACAGGGAGTACCAGTACAGAGTCAATGTGGAGGCTATATACAGGGAGTACCGGTACAGAGTCAATGTGGAGGCTATATACAGGGGGTACCGGTACAGAGTCAATGTGGAGGCTATATACAGGGTATTACGGTACAGAGTCAATGTGGAGGCTATATACAGGGAGTACCAGTACAGAGTCAATGTGGAGACTATATACAGGGGGTACCGGTACAGAGTCAATGTGGAGGCTATATACAGGGAGTACCAGTACAGAGTCAATGTGGAGGCTATATACAGGGAGTACCGGTACAGAGTCAATGTGGAGGCTATATACAGGGGGTACCGGTACAGAGTCAATGTGGAGGCTATATACAGGGGTACCGGTACAGAGTCAATGTGGAGGCTATATACAGGAGTACCAGTACAGAGTCAATGTGGAGGCTATATACAGAATTACCGGTACAGAGTCAATGTGGAGACTATATACAGGGGTACGGTACAGAGTCAATGTGGAGGCTATATACAGGGGTACCGGTACAGAGTCAATGTGGAGACTATGCAGAATTGCGGTACAGAAGTCAATGTGGAGGTTATAACTACAGGGAGCGGTACAGAGTCAATGTGGAGGCTATATAGGGGTACCGGTACTGAGTCAATGTAAGGCTATACAGGGTGTACGGTACTGAGTCAATGTAAGGCTATATACAGGGTACCGGTACAGAGTCAATGTGAATATATTAAGTACCGGTACTGAGTCAATGTGGGCTATATACAGGGTGTACCGGTACTGAGTCAATGTGGAGGCTATATACAGGGGGTACCGGTACAGAGTCAATGTGGAGGCTATATGCAGGGGTACCGGTACAGAGTCAATGTGGAGGCTATACAGGGGTACCGGTACAGAGTCAATGTGGAGGCTATATACAGGGGTACCGGTACAGAGTCAATGTGGAGGCTATATACAGGGGTACCGGTACAGAGTCAATGTGGAGGCTATATACAGGGGTACTGGTACAGAGTCAATGTGGAGCTATATGCACAGGGGGTACCGGTACAGAGTCAATGTGGAGGCTATACAGGGGGTACCGGTGCGGAGTCAATGTGGAGGCTATATACAGGGTACCGGTACAGGAGTCAATGTGGAGGCTATATACAGGGGTACTGGTACAGAGTCAATGTGGAGGCTATATACAGGGGGTACCGGTACAGAGTCAATGTGGAGACTATATGCAGGGGCTGTACAGAGTCAATGTGGAGACTATATACAGGGGTACCCGGTACAGAGTCAATGTGGAGATTATACAGGGGTAATGGTACAGAGTCAATGTGGAGACTATATACAGGGGTACCGGTACAGAGTCAATGTGGAGGCTATATACAGGGGTAATGGTACAGAGTCAATGTGGAGACTATATACAGGGGACTGGTAAAGAGTCAATGTGGAGGCTATATACAGGGGGTAATGGTACAGAGTCAATGTGGAGACTATATACAGGGGACTGGTAAAGAGTCAATGTGGAGGCTATATACAGGGGTACTGGTACAGAGTCAATGTGGAGACTATATACAGGGGTAATGGTACAGAGTCAATGTGGAGACTATACAGGGGTACCGGTACAGGGGTAATGGTACAGAGTCAATGTGGAGACTATATACAGGGGTTACCGGTACAGAGTCAATGTGGAGGCTATATACAGGGGTACCGGTACAGAGTCAATGTGGAGGCTATATACAGGGGTAATGGTACAGAGTCAATGTGGAACTATATACAGGGGTACCGGTACAGAGTCAATGTGGAGACTATATACAGGGTACCGGTACAGAGTCAATGTGGAGGCTATATACAGGGGTACCGGTACAGAGTCAATGTGGAGGCTATATACAGGGGGTACCGGTACAGAGTCAATGTGGAGGCTATATACAGGGAGTACGGTACAGAGTCAATGTGGAGGCTATATACAGGGGTACCGGTACAGAGTCAATGTGTAGACTATATGCAGGGGTTTTGTATATATATATGTTATTCTTCTATTCAGACTGACTCTAACCACCCTAACCCTCTCCTCTCTCTCCACCAGTATGCCTTGGAGCGTTTAAAAAGGTGATGTGTGAAGGCTCTGTGCACCAGCCTCTCTGTGGAGAACGTGGCTGATACCCTGATCCTGGCGGACTTACACAGTGCCGAGCAGCTCAAAGCACAAGCCATAGATTTTATCAACAGGCAAGTATCTGTAGAAAGACCAGTGATGAATCCCTCCTGCCAGCCGTGTTTACCTTCTCTCAGCGCTGCTCTGTTATCTCCTGTAGGTGCAGTGTCCTCCGACAGCTGGGCTGTAAAGATGGGAAAAACTGGAATAGCAGGTATGGACACAACACCTCATAATAATAATGGGGAGTATGTAACTAGCTGATATACATGCATATATGACACCAGCTTAATAACAAACTCTTATCTCTTCCAAAGATAATTCATTGTTTATAGCCTCAGAGCCAGGCAGGGGGAGTGAGCCAGGCAGGGGGAGAGAGAGTGAGCCAGGCAGGTGGGGAGAGAGTGAGCCAGGCAGGGGGAGAGAGAGTGAGCCAGGCAGGGGGAGAGAGTGAGCCAGGCAGGTGGGAGAGAGTGAACCAGGCAGGGAGAGAGAGAGTGAGCCAGGCAGGGGAGAGAGTGAGCCAGGCAGGGGGGAGAGAGAGTGAACCAGGCAGGGAGAGAGAGTGAGCCCAGGCAGGGAGAGTGAGCCAGGCAGGGGGAGAGAGTGAGCCAGGCAGGGGAGAGAGTGAGCCAGGCAGGGAGAGAGTGAGCCAGGCAGGGGGAGAGAGTGAACCAGGCAGGGAGAGAGGTGAGCCCGGCAGGGGGAGAGAGTGAGCCAGGCAGGGAGAGAGAGTGAACCAGGCAGGGGAGAGAGGTGAGCCAGGCAGGGGGAGAGAGAGTGAGCCAGGCAGGGAGAGAGAAGTGAACCAGGCAGGGAGAGAGGTGAGCCAGGCAGGGGAGGAGAGTGAGCCAGGCAATGGGAGAGAGAGTGAGCCAGGCAGGGAGAGAGTGAGCCAGGCAGGTGGGAGAGAGGAGAGTGAGCCAGGCAATGGGGAGAGAGAGTGAGCCAGGCAGGGTTGGGGAGATTAATAGACTACCTGGATGGGAGGGGTATCATTACAGCCCCATTCATCTAAATGGTTTTTATTGTCTCTGTGTTAATTTCCTGTCTGTGTGGTTGTATTGCAGTCATGCCACGGACATAATGGAGACGGCAGGCTGGAAGTCAATGATCAGTCCCACCCTCACTTAGTGGCCGAGGCCTTCAGAGCCTTGGCATCGGCACAGTGCCCGCCCTTCGGCCTGCCGAGGAAACGCCTAAAACAGTCCTGACTGCTACAGCCCTCTGATCCAGACAGAGAGCTGAGGCAGCCCACTGATCAGACAGAGAGCTGAGGCAGCCCGCACTGATCCAGACAGAGGGCTGAGGCAGCCCCACTTATCCAGACAGAGAGCTGAGGCAGCCCTCTGTCAGACTGAGCTGAGGCGGCCCTCTCTGATTCCCAGACTGAGAGCTGAGGCAGCCTACTGATCCAGCCCACTGATCCAGCCCACTGATCCAGACAGAGAGCTGAGGCAGCCCTCTAATCCAGACTGAGAGCTGAGGCAGCCCTCTGATCCAGACTGAGAGTTGAGGCAGCCCTCTGATCCAGACTGAGAGCTGAGGCAGCCCTCTGATCCAGACTGAGAGCTGAGGCAGCCCTCTGATCCAGACTGAGAGCTGAGGCAGCCCTCTGATCCAGACTGAGAGCTGAGGCAGCCCTCTGATCCAGACTGAGAGCTGAGGCAGCCCTCTGATCAGACTGAGAGCTGAGGCAGCCCACTGATCCAGACAGAGGGCTGAGGCAGCCCACTTATCCAGACAGAGAGCTGAGGCAGCCCTCTGATCCAGACTGAGCTGAGGCAGCCCACTGATCCAGACAGAGAGCTGAGGCAGCCCCACTGATCAGCCCACTGATCCAGACTGAGGATTGAGGCAGCCCTCTAATCCAGACTGAGGTTGAGGCAGCCCTCTAATCCAGACTGAGAGTTGAGGCAGCCCTCTGATCCAGACTGAGAGCTGAGGCAGCCCTCTGATCAGACTGAGAGCTGAGGCAGCCCTCTGATCCAGACTGAGCTGAGACACCATGGGGACACAGGACTATGAAGAAGAGATCCCCCAGTCCCCTCATAGACTGTCCGTCTCATCCTATTGGTTTCTATCTGAACAGGGCTGGTAGCATGGGAGACTGACTCCAAGTGGTAGAAAGTAACGTTTCGTTTTGGTCCTCAAGTTTTGTCGCTATTTTTCTGTAATTTCAAACGGCCTTAATCTATCTGCCATTGGAGCTGATCCACTGTGTTCTCTCTATTTGACTCTGTACCTGCCCCGTCCCACAGACCAGGCTGCCCCGTCCCACAGACCAGGCTGCCCCGTCCCACAGACCAGGCTGCCCCGTCCCACAGACCAGGCTGCCCCGTCCCACAGACCAGGCTGCCCCGTCCCACAGACCAGGCTGCCCCGTCCCACAGACCAGGCTGCCCCGTCCCACAGACCAGGCTGCCCCGTCCCACAGACCAGGCTGCCCCGTCCCACAGACCAGGCTGCCCGTCCCACAGACCAGGCTGCCCCGTCCCACAGACCAGGCTGCCCCGTCCCACAGACCAGGCTGCCCCAGTCCCACAGACCAGGCTGCCCCGTCCCACAGACCAGGCTGCCCCGTCCCACAGACCAGGCTGCCCCGTCCCTGAACCAGGCTGCCTCCAGATTGCACTAGTTCCCATAGTAATTTTGATATGGAGTTCTATAGGGACGTGTTAAGCGTTTGATTCATGGAAATATTATATATTTGTAATGTTAAGCCCATTTTGTGACTAGACATTAAAAATCGTGAACACTTTCAGTGCAAAGTCAATTCTTTACACTTTTTAAAAGATGAGTATGCCCCATATTGATGGCACCATTTCTATGTAAATGACTGTTTCCTGGAGTTAACAGACTGTGTTGATGCTGTTATTATTGTATGGAAGACTTGAACATGTCGATAGTCTCTGCCTCTACACTAGAAAAAGTATTGGACGAATAGGAAAGGCTCTTTCCCCAAACAGTCTCCCATTGGATGATGGGAGACTTATGCAAAGAGCAATCTATAGATTCAACTTCAAGAGATTTAGGTTTCCATACTACTACCAACATGCAAATATTTATACACGGAGTGTACAAAACATTAGGAACACTTTCTCTTTCCATGACATAGACTGACCAGGTGAATCCAGGTGAAAGCTATGATCCCTTATTGATGTTACTTGTTAAATCCACTTCAATCAGTGTAGATGAAGGGGGGGGGGGCATGGTAAATAAGGATTTATAAGCCTTGAGACATGACATTATGTATGCGTGCCATTCAGAGGGTGAGTGGGCAAGACAAGAGATTTAAGTGCCTTTGAACGGGGTATGGTAGCCAGGTGCACCCGTTTGAGTGTGTCAAGAACTGCAACGCTGCCGGGTTTTTCACACTCAACAGTTCCCTGTGTGTATCAAGAATAGTCCACCACCCAAAAAGGACATCGAGCCAACTTCACACAACTGTGGAAAGCATTGGAGTCAGCATCAGTGAGGAACTCTTTCAACACCTTCTAGAGCATGCCCTGAAGAATTGGGGCTGTTCTGAGGGCAAAAGGGGGTTGCAACTCAATATTAGGAAGGTGTTCCTAATGTTTTGTACGCTCATGGTATATTCTTAATCTATTGTGCTTGGCAAAAGATAAACGTGGGAAAGACTAATGCATGGTCCTGTATTTTTTTCTGCAATTATCTACAAGTATCTGTAAAGGATTTTAATTAATTGAGTCCAGTCTCAGTGCAAACTAGGCTCCAACAGTCTTGGACGTGTACAGGGTGCTGAGTATCACTGTCCATTATTACTGTCTTTGTTATAGGGGTCAGGGTCAGGCCAGCTTCACATTCTAAGCAGTCAGGACCTCAAATGATTAAATTCATCAATGGAAGAAACTTTTCCTGATCTGAACCTGCATGAATGGTTCACGTTGGTCGTACAGCCATGATGTGTGTATTGGTGGGTCACATGTTGGTCGTACAGCCATGATGTGTGTATTGGTGGGTCACATGTTGGTCGTACAGCCATGATGTGTGTATTGGTGGGTCACATGTTGGTCGTACAGCCATGATGTGTGTATTGGTGGGTCACATGTCGTTCTGTGTTCTGTTGCAATGTTGGAAAAAGATTGTTGTCTGAGAGAATGCCTGCATTAACTCATTAAAGATGCATCTTTATTGACCTGCCATTCATTCATCACGTGGTCAAGTGTTGGCTGTTATATCTGTGCTGTTCTATCGATGTGTCCTTTACCTCACCAGGTCTGCCTGGCTGTTGCAGGCAGCAGAACGTTCTCCACGGCGTCTCGGAGTTACATTGTGTTGTTTAATTGGTCCCTTTATGTATCTGTGCTTCTCCTAAACGGTTACTGTAGTCAGTCTTCACACCTGTGAGTCCTCATCCATAGCTAACATCAAGATGTTACTGCTAAATGTGTATTTAACTAATAGAATATGGGCTCCATGAGCCACGTCAAACCAGCATCCCAGTATTAACACTGCAGCAGCATGAATACATCTTTGCTCCTGTGATCAAATTAAGCTGCATAATTATCTTGGTTACTGGAGAAACAGTGGCCTCCTTAGTAGTAGATACATCTCCAGACTCATCTCTTCTTTACAACTTGCCCAACACAAAGTCCTGTGCTGCATCTTTAAAGTGTGGTTCATCTATCCCCACTAAACGAAGCATAATGTTCCATCAAACGTAAAGATAAAAGGTCATACTGGACCAAGGAGTTGTGAAGACAGGACTGTGGACAATTTTTATTTTATTTAATGAGGCAAGTCAGTTAATAACACATTCTTCTTTACAATGATGGCCAAACTCAGACGACGCTGACTCCCAATCACGGCCGGATGTGATACAGCCTAGATTCGAACCAGGTACTTCAGTGACGCCTAGACCCGCAGTGCCACTCGGGAGCCCTGGTCCTACAATATCTTCAGAGAGGCCAGCGCTGTGGTCCAGTCTGTTTGTTACGCTCTCCCTGCCTCCTCTGTGTTTTTATTTGCAGATTGGGGACAGGTGGAGCTGATTGGGTCATCAAGGTGACAAGTTGCACCTGGGTTTGTGATCAACTAGGTGATAAAAGGTCCTGGTGCTCAGTCCTCCCTCTCTCTCTCCACAAGCACCGTTTTGTGATCTGGTTGATTGGTTTTGATTAGGTGCACCTTTAACACACCCATGTTACCTTCATCTCCATCACACCCCTCACATGCCTACTTTCACACTTCACAGATTAGTTTTCCTTTGTAGTTTTATACTTAGTTATTTCATAAATATTTTTGTTACTCCTTAACTTCCCCTGTTTGTCACCATCTAGTGCCAGGTTGTGACAAGGGCTCATCTGGGATTCTTGCCTTGGCTATTTTGACATTATCCCTACTATACATGGTATATTGTAATTTTTAGCGCTAATTGCTGACTCTGGTGGATCAAGTGGATTGCTTAGTTCTGCTATTGTCCCAGAAGCCTGTATGGCCATTTGTATGCGATATTGTGTATTACATGTTGACTTTTTTGTAGTTGTGTGGTTTAATCACACTTTAATTGGTTTTAGAGAAATTGCCTTCTAAGGTATCGGGTTGATGACTTGTTTATTTATTACAAGTTTTGATTTGGTGCATCGGTGGAGAGAAGATGACGAAGTTTCTTTTCCTCTCTAGAGACACTTTGTTCTGTTCCCTGTTGGGTCATCAGATTATGAAGGTGTCATGTATGACAGTGAGAAGTTGAGTCAGACACAACTCATTGCCCAGAGCTATGGTCTTTCCTCCTGTTAGATATAGTGTTTGAGGCAGACACAACTCATTGCCCAGAGCTATGGTCTTTCCTCCTGTTAGATATAGCGTTTGAGTCAGACACAACTCATTGCCCAGAGCTATGGTCTTTCCTCCTGTTAGATATAGCGTTTGAGGCAGAGACACAACTCATTGCCCAGAGCTATGGTCTTTCCTCCTGTTAGATATAGTGTTTGAGGCAGACACAACTCATTGCCCAGAGCTATGGTCTTTCCTCCTGTTAGATATAGTGTTTGAGGCAGACACAACTCATTGCCCAGAGCTATGGTCTTTCCTCCTGTTAGATATAGCGTTTGAGTCAGACACAACTCATTGCCCAGAGCTATGGTCTTTCCTCCTGTTAGATATAGCGTTTGAGGCAGACACAACTCATTGCCCAGAGCTATGGTCTTTCCTCCTGTTAGATATAGCGTTTGAGGCAGACACAACTCATTGCCCAGAGCTATGGTCTTTCCTCCTGTTAGATATAGAGTTTGAGTCAGACACAACTCATTGCCCAGAGCTATGGTCTTTCCTCCTGTTAGATATAGTGTTTGAGTCAGACACAACTCATTGCCCAGAGCTATGGTCTTTCCTCCTGTTAGATATAGCGTTTGAGGCAGACACAACTCATTGCCCAGAGCTATGGTCTTTCCTCCTGTTAGATATAGCGTTTGAGTCAGACACAACTCATTGCCCAGAGCTATGGTCTTTCCTCCTGTTAGATATAGCATTTGAGGCAGACACAACTCATTGCCCAGAGCTATGGTCTTTCCTCCTGTTAGATATAGTGTTTGAGGCAGACACAACTCATTGCCCAGAGCTATGGTCTTTCCTCCTGTTAGATATAGCGTTTGAGTCAGACACAACTCATTGCCCAGAGCTATGGTCTTTCCTCCTGTTAGATATAGCGTTTGAGGCAGACACAACTCATTGCCCAGAGCTATGGTCTTTCCTCCTGTTAGATATAGAGTTTGAGGCAGAGACACAACTCATTGCCCAGAGCTATGGTCTTTCCTCCTGTTAGATATAGTGTTTGAGGCAGACACAACTCATTGCCCAGAGCTATGGTCTTTCCTCCTGTTAGATATAGTGTTTGAGTCAGACACAACTCATTGCCCAGAGCTATGGTCTTTCCTCCTGTTAGATATAGTGTTTGAGGCAGACACAACTCATTGCCCAGAGCTATGGTCTTTCCTCCTGTTAGATATAGTGTTTGAGGCAGACACAACTCATTGCCCAGAGCTATGGTCTTTCCTCCTGTTAGATATAGAGTTTGAGGCAGACACAACTCATTGCCCAGAGCTATGGTCTTTCCTCCTGTTAGATATAGAGTTTGAGGCAGAGACACAACTCATTGCCCAGAGCTATGGTCTTTCCTCCTGTTAGATATAGTGTTTGAGGCAGAGACACAACTCATTGCCCAGAGCTATGGTCTTTCCTCCTGTTAGATATAGTGTTTGAGGCAGACACAACTCATTGCCCAGAGCTATGGTCTTTCCTCCTGTTAGATATAGCGTTTGAGTCAGACACAACTCATTGCCCAGAGCTATGGTCTTTCCTCCTGTTAGATATAGCGTTTGAGGCAGACACAACTCATTGCCCAGAGCTATGGTCTTTCCTCCTGTTAGATATAGAGTTTGAGGCAGAGACACAACTCATTGCCCAGAGCTATGGTCTTTCCTCCTGTTAGATATAGTGTTTGAGGCAGACACAACTCATTGCCCAGAGCTATGGTCTTTCCTCCTGTTAGATATAGCGTTTGAGTCAGACACAACTCATTGCCCAGAGCTATGGTCTTTCCTCCTGTTAGATATAGCGTTTGAGGCAGAGACACAACTCATTGCCCAGAGCTATGGTCTTTCCTCCTGTTAGATATAGAGTTTGAGGCAGAGACACAACTCATTGCCCAGAGCTATGGTCTTTCCTCCTGTTAGATATAGTGTTTGAGGCAGACACAACTCATTGCCCAGAGCTATGGTCTTTCCTCCTGTTAGATATAGTGTTTGAGGCAGACACAACTCATTGCCCAGAGCTATGGTCTTTCCTCCTGTTAGATATAGTGTTTGAGGCAGACACAACTCATTGCCCAGAGCTATGGTCTTTCCTCCTGTTAGATATAGTGTTTGAGGCAGACACAACTCATTGCCCAGAGCTATGGTCTTTCCTCCTGTTAGATATAGTGTTTGAGGCAGACACAACTCATTGCCCAGAGCTATGGTCTTTCCTCCTGTTAGATATAGAGTTTGAGTCAGACACAACTCATTGCCCAGAGCTATGGTCTTTCCTCCTGTTAGATATAGAGTTTGAGGCAGACACAACTCATTGCCCAGAGCTATGGTCTTTCCTCCTGTTAGATATAGTGTTTGAGGCAGACACAACTCATTGCCCAGAGCTATGGTCTTTCCTCATGTTAGATATAGTGTTTGAGTCAGACACAACTCATTGCCCAGAGCTATGGTCTTTCCTCCTGTTAGATATAGCATTTGAGGCAGACACAACTCATTGCCCAGAGCTATGGTCTTTCCTCCTGTTAGATATAGAGTTTGAGGCAGAGACACAACTCATTGCCCAGAGCTATGGTCTTTCCTCCTGTTAGATATAGTGTTTGAGGCAGACACAACTCATTGCCCAGAGCTATGGTCTTTCCTCCTGTTAGATATAGTGTTTGAGGCAGACACAACTCATTGCCCAGAGCTATGGTCTTTCCTCCTGTTAGATATAGCATTTGAGGCAGACACAACTCATTGCCCAGAGCTATGGTCTTTCATCCTGTTAGATATAGAGTTTGAGGCAGAGACACAACTCATTGCCCAGAGCTATGGTCTTTCCTCCTGTTAGATATAGCGTTTGAGTCAGACACAACTCATTGCCCAGAGCTATGGTCTTTCCTCCTGTTAGATATAGCGTTTGAGGCAGACACAACTCATTGCCCAGAGCTATGGTCTTTCCTCCTGTTAGATATAGTGTTTGAGGCAGACACAACTCATTGCCCAGAGCTATGGTCTTTCCTCCTGTTAGATATAGTGTTTGAGTCAGACACAACTCATTGCCCAGAGCTATGGTCTTTCCTCCTGTTAGATATAGCGTTTGAGGCAGACACAACTCATTGCCCAGAGCTATGGTCTTTCCTCCTGTTAGATATAGCGTTTGAGGCAGACACAACTCATTGCCCAGAGCTATGGTCTTTCCTCCTGTTAGATATAGAGTTTGAGGCAGACACAACTCATTGCCCAGAGCTATGGTCTTTCCTCCTGTTAGATATAGAGTTTGAGGCAGAGACACAACTCATTGCCCAGAGCTATGGTCTTTCCTCCTGTTAGATATTTGAGAGTTTGAGGCAGACACAACTCATTGCCCAGAGCTATGGTCTTTCCTCCTGTTAGATATAGAGTTTGAGGCAGAGACACAACTCATTGCCCAGAGCTATGGTCTTTCCTCCTGTTAGATATAGCGTTTGAGGCAGACACAACTCATTGTCCAGAGCTATGGTCTTTCCTCCTGTTAGATATAGCGTTTGAGGCAGACACAACTCATTGCCCAGAGCTATGGTCTTTCCTCCTGTTAGATATAGCGTTTGAGGCAGACACAACTCATTGCCCAGAGCTATGGTCTTTCCTCCTGTTAGATATAGTGTTTGAGGCAGACACAACTCATTGCCCAGAGCTATGGTCTTTCCTCCTGTTAGATATAGCGTTTGAGGCAGACACAACTCATTGCCCAGAGCTATGGTCTTTCCTCCTGTTAGATATAGTGTTTGAGGCAGACACAACTCATTGCCCAGAGCTATGGTCTTTCCTCCTGTTAGATATAGAGTTTGAGGCAGAGACACAACTCATTGCCCAGAGCTATGGTCTTTCCTCCTGTTAGATATAGCGTTTGAGGCAGACACAACTCATTGCCCAGAGCTATGGTCTTTCCTCCTGTTAGATATAGATTTTGAGGCAGACACAACTCATTGCCCAGAGCTATGGTCTTTCCTCCTGTTAGATATAGAGTTTGAGGCAGACACAACTCATTGTCCAGAGCTATGGTCTTTCCTCCTGTTAGATATAACGTTTGAGGCAGACACAACTCATTGCCCAGAGCTATGGTCTTTCCTCCTGTTAGATATAGCGTTTGAGGCAGACACAACTCATTGCCCAGAGCTATGGTCTTTCCTCCTGTTAGATATAGTGTTTGAGGCAGACACAACTCATTGCCCAGAGCTATGGTCTTTCCTCCTGTTAGATATAGCATTTGAGGCAGACACAACTCATTGCCCAGAGCTATGGTCTTTCCTCCTGTTAGATATAGCGTTGAGTTCCTGCAGGGAGTACGTTGTTTATTACTTTTGTGTGGTGATAGCGGTCAGAGCAGCTGTCTGGGGGGGCACATCCGTGGGTTGGTTACCTGCAAGCTGGTTCCTTCTTCGTGCCAGCGGGTTCTAGTGCATCAATAGCTACCGAAGACTAGGGTAAACAATAGGATTTGGGGAAACTCAAGTGATACACTGATCTGTTTTTGCACTGTTAAGTCAGCTATGTACTTGTTATGTAGTCGATGTGCTCATTAGGGCAGTTCAAAGTTTGGGCTACTAATCTGTTCATTTTGATTGTGGCATTATGGCGTCTATTGAGGATTTTGTCCGTTCTCCTTTTGAAGAGTTACTTCTGCAGTTTACAAAGGAACAGCTTTTGAAGTTGAGTGAGTATTATCATGTTGGGATGACAAAATGTCATGACAAATGTCTCAAGAATACAGTGAGGTCTATTCTGTCAGAATTTGCTTTCAGCTGGTATTTAGAAGGCAGAATTGAGTTCATCTGTATTGTGTGCTCTCGATGTTGCAGCATCTCAGGACCCATGCCAAATCTTTTTAGTTTCCTGAGGGGGAATAGGTGTTGTCGTGCCTCTTCACAACTGTCTTTGTGTTTGGACCTGCTCCACTACAGCCCCGTCGATGAGAATGGGGAAATATCTGCACATCTATCACTCCAGTATTAATGCTAAATTGTAATTATTTTCACCTCTAGGGCCTATTTATTGCCCGCCTCCCGACATAGATTTTTCTTTTGTTATTGACTGTACATGTGTAACTGTGTTTTTGAGTCGCACTGCTTTGCTTTATCTTGGCCAGGTCGCAGTTGTAGATGAGAACTTGTTCTCAACTGGCCTACCTGGTTAAATAAAAGTGAAATAAATGGTCAAAACATATTGATACAACAGTAGCTAAGATGGGGAGAAGTCTGTCCATGATAAGGCGCTGCTCTGCCTTCTAGACCGCACTACTAACAAGGCAGGTCCTACAGTCCCTAGTTTCTACATTCTTAACAGCACTATCAACAAGGCAGGTCCGACAGGCCCTAGTTTCTACATTCTTAACAGCACTATCAACAAGGCAGGTCCGACAGGCCCTAGTTTTGTCCCACCTGGACTACTGTTCAGTCCTGTGGTCAGGTGCCACAAAAACGGACTTTGCAATTGGTTCAGAACAGGGCAGCACGACTGGCCCTTGGATGTACACAGAGAGCAAATATGCATGTCAATCTCTCCTGGCTCAAAGTGGAGGAGAGATTGACTTCATCACTACTTGTATTTATGAGAGGTATTGACATGTTGAATGCACCGAGCTGTCTGTCTAACCTACTGGCACACAGCTCGGACACCTATGCATACCCCACAAGACATACCACCAGAGGTCTCTTCAGTCCCCAAGTCCAGAACAGACTATGGGAGGTGCACAGTACCACATGAAACCATGACTACATGGAACTCTATTCCACATCAAGTAACTCACACAAGCAGTAAAATTAGATTTTTAAAAAACATCTTATGGAACAGCGGGGACTGTGGAGCAACAAACACGATAGCACTATATATAAGCTCAGCAAAAAGAAATGGCCCTTTTTCAGGACCCTGTCTTTCAAAAGAATCCAAATAACTTCAAAGATCTTCATTGTAAAGGTTTAGACACTGTTTCCCTGCTTGTTGTAAAGGGTTTAGACACTGTTTCCCTGCTTGTTGTAAAGGGTTTAGACACTGTTTCCCTGCTTGTTGTAAAGGGTTTAGACACTGTTTCCCTGCTTGTTGTAAAGGGTTTAGACACTGTTTCCCTGCTTGTTGTAAAGGGTTTAGACACTGTTTCCCTGCTTGTTGTAAAGGGTTTAGACACTGTTTCCCTGCTTGTTGTAAAGGGTTTAGACACTGTTTCCCTGCTTGTTGTAAAGGGTTTAGACACTGTTTCCCTGCTTGTTGTAAAGGGTTTAGACACTGTTTCCCTGCTTGTTGTAAAGGGTTTAGACACTGTTTCCCTGCTTGTTGTAAAGGGTTTAGACACTGTTTCCCTGCTTGTTGTAAAGGGTTTAGACACTGTTTCCATGCTTGTTGTAAAGGTTTAGACACTGTTTCCCTGCTTGTTGTAAAGGGTTTAGACACTGTTTCCCTGCTTGTTGTAAAGGGTTTAGACACTGTTTCCCTGCTTGTTGTAAAGGTTTAGACACTGTTTCCCTGCTTGTTGTAAAGGGTTTAGACACTGTTTCCCTGCTTGTTGTAAAGGGTTTAGACACTGTTTCCCTGCTTGTTGTAAAGGGTTTAGACACTGTTTCCCTGCTTGTTGTAAAGGGTTTAGACACTGTTTCCCTGCTTGTTGTAAAGGGTTTAGACACTGTTTCCCTGCTTGTTGTAAAGGGTTTAGACACTGTTTCCCTGCTTGTTGTAAAGGGTTTAGACACTGTTTCCCTGCTTGTTGTAAAGGGTTTAGACACTGTTTCCCTGCTTGTTGTAAAGGGTTTAGACACTGTTTCCCTGCTTGTTGTAAAGGGTTTAGACACTGTTTCCCTGCTTGTTGTAAAGGGTTTAGACACTGTTTCCCTGCTTGTTGTAAAGGGTTTAGACACTGTTTCCCTGCTTGTTGTAAAGGGTTTAGACACTGTTTCCCTGCTTGTTGTAAAGGGTTTAGACACTGTTTCCCTGCTTGTTGTAAAGGGTTTAGACACTGTTTCCCTGCTTGTTGTAAAGGGTTTAGACACTGTTTCCCTGCTTGTTGTAAAGGGTTTAGACACTGTTTCCCTGCTTGTTGTAAAGGGTTTAGACACTGTTTCCCTGCTTGTTGTAAAGGGTTTAGACACTGTTTCCATGCTTGTTGTAAAGGGTTTAGACACTGTTTCCCTGCTTGTTGTAAAGGGTTTAGACACTGTTTCCTGCTTGTTGTAAAGGGTTTAGACACTGTTTCCCTGCTTGTTGTAAAGGGTTTAGACACTGTTTCCCTGCTTGTTGTAAAGGGTTTAGACACTGTTTCCTGCTTGTTGTAAAGGTTTAGACACTGTTTCCCTGCTTGTTGTAAAGGGTTTAGACACTGTTTCCCTGCTTGTTGTAAAGGGTTTAGACACTGTTTCCCTGCTTGTTGTAAAGGGTTTAGACACTGTTTCCCTGCTTGTTGTAAAGGGTTTAGACACTGTTTCCCTGCTTGTTGTAAAGGGTTTAGACACTGTTTCCTGCTTGTTGTAAAGGGTTTAGACACTGTTTCCTGCTTGTTGTAAAGGGTTTAGACACTGTTTCCCTGCTTGTTGTAAAGGGTTTAGACACTGTTTCCCTGCTTGTTGTAAAGGGTTTAGACACTGTTTCCCTGCTTGTTGTAAAGGGTTTAGACACTGTTTCCCTGCTTGTTGTAAAGGGTTTAGACACTGTTTCCCTGCTTGTTGTAAAGGTTTAGACACTGTTTCCATGCTTGTTGTAAAGGGTTTAGACACTGTTTCCCTGCTTGTTGTAAAGGGTTTAGACACTGTTTCCCATGCTTGTTCAATGAACCATAAACAATTAATTAACATGCACCTGTGGAACGGTCATTATAAGACGCTTACAGATGGTAGGCAATTATGGTCACAGTTATGAACATTTAGGACAGTAAAGAGGCCTTTCTACTGACTAAAAAACGCCCAGGGTCCCTGCTCATCTGCGTGAACATGCCTTAGGCATGCTGCAAGTAGGCATGAGGACTGCAGATGTGTCCAGGGCAATAAATTGCAATGTCCGTACTGTGAGACGCTACAGGATGGACAGCTGTGTCAGACCACGTGTAACAACACCTGCACAGGATCGGTACATCCGAACATCACACCTGCGAGACAGGTACATGGTACTTGTTATGTTCATACAAATATTAACACATGTTAAGTTTGCTGAAAATAAACGCAGTTTACAGTGAGAGTACGTTTCTTTGTTTGCTGAGTTTATGTGATAGTGGTGGAGTTGGGGCCTGCGGGCACACAGTCAATGTACTATAATGTTTTTAAAATTGTATAAACTGCCTTAATTTTTCTGGAAGAGTAGCTGCTACCTGCAGCTTATGGGGATCCGTAATAAATACACAACGCCTTAGATGACTGCAGTCATGTCCAACAGAGCTAATTCTGATTGGCTGGGCCCGGCTCCCCAGTGGATGGACCTATGCCCTCCCATGGGTGCGTTCCTGCCCAGTCATGTCCAACAGAGCTAATTCTGATTGGCTGGGCCCGGCTCCCCAGTGGATGGACCTCTGCCCTCCCATGGGTGCGTTCCTGCCCAGTCATGTCCAACAGAGCTAATTCTGATTGGCTGGGCCCGGCTCCCCAGTGGATGGACCTCTGCCCTCCCATGGGTGCGTTCCTGCCCAGTCATGTCCAACAGAGCTAATTCTGATTGGCTGGGCCCGGCTCCCCAGTGGATGGACCTATGCCCTCCCATGGGTGCGTTCCTGCCCAGTCATGTGAAATCCATAAATTAGAGCCTAATGAATTTTTCAATTGACTGATTTCCTTCTATGATCTGTAAAATCTTTGAAATTGTTGAATGTGTGTTTCTATTTTTGGTCAGTATAGTTTGTTGTACTTATTCCTTTCCATAATTAGCATAATATCCATCATGGTTACAGCACTTCAACTTTCAAAAGCATTTGATTAAATTCAGTATTGATTTCGTCATTTAGCCTGGTACGTTGACTGAGAACACGTTCTCATTTACAGCAACAACCTGGGGAATAGTTACAGGGGAGAGGAGGGGATGAATGAGCCAATTGTAAATGGTTAGGTGGCCATGATGGTATGAGGGACAGATTGGGAATTTAGCCAGGACACCAGGGTTAACATCTCTCCTCTTACGATAAGTGCCAATCGATATTTAGTGTCCACAGAGAGTCAGGACACCTGTTTAACATCCCCTCTGAAAGACGACACCCTACACAGGGCAATGTCCCTAATCACTGCATTGGGGAATTACATTTTTTAAAACTTTTTTACTTCACTTCCAGCAGCATCTGGTCTCCCATCCAGGGACTGACCAAGACCAATCCTGCTTAGCTTCAGAAGCAAGTCAACAGTGGGATGCAGGGTGGTATGCTGCTGGTGATGCAGGGTGGTATGCTGCTGGTGATGCAGGGTGGTATGCTGCTGGTGATGCAGGGTGGTATGCTGCTGGTGATGCAGGGTGGTATGCTGCTGGTGATGCAGGGTGGTATGCTGCTGGTGATGCAGAGTGGTATGCTGCTGGTGATGCAGGGTGGTATGCTGCTGGTGATGCAGGGTGGTATGCTGCTGGTGATGCAGCGTGGTATGCTGCTGGTGATGCAGGGTGGTATGCTGCTGGTGATGCAGGGTGGTATGCTGCTGGTGATGCAGGGTGGTATGCTGCTGGTGATGCAGCGTGGTATGCTACTGGTGATGCAGGGTGGTATGCTGCTGGTGATGCAGGGTGGTATGCTGCTGGTGATGCAGGGTGGTATGCTGCTGGTGATGCAGGGTGGTATGCTGCTGGTGATGCAGGGTGGTATGCTGCTGGTGATGCAGGGTGGTATGCTGCTGGTGATGCAGGGTGGTATGCTGCTGGTGATGCAGGGTGGTATGCTGCTGGTGATGCAGGGTGGTATGCTACTGGTGATGCAGGGTGGTATGCTGCTGGTGATGCAGGGTGGTATGCTACTGGTGATGCAGGGTGGTATGCTGCTGGTGATGCAGGGTGGTATGCTGCTGGTGATGCAGGGTGGTATGCTGCTGGTGATGCAGGGTGGTATGCTGCTGGTGATGCTGCTGGTGATGCAGGGTGGTATGCTGCTGGTGATGCAGGGTGGTATGCTGCTGGTGATGCAGGGTGGTATGCTGCTGGTGATGCAGGGTGGTATGCTGCTGGTGATGCAGGGTGGTATGCTGCTGGTGATGCAGGGTGGTATGCTGCTGGTGATGCAGGGTGGTATGCTGCTGGTGATGCAGGGTGGTATGCTGCTGGTGATGCAGGGTGGTATGCTGCTGGTGATGCAGCGTGGTATGCTACTGGTGATGCAGGGTGGTATGCTGCTGGTGATGCAGGGTGGTATGCTACTGGTGATGCAGGGTGGTATGCTGCTGGTGATGCAGGGTGGTATGCTGCTGGTGATGCAGGGTCGTATGCTGCTGGTGATGCAGGGTGGTATGCTGCTGGTGATGCAGGGTGGTATGCTGCTGGTGATGCAGGGTGGTATGCTGCTGGTGATGCAGCGTGGTATGCTACTGGTGATGCAGGGTGGTATGCTGCTGGTGATGCAGGGTGGTATGCTGCTGGTGATGCAGGGTGGTATGCTGCTGGTGATGCAGGGTGGTATGCTGCTGGTGATGCAGGGTGGTATGCTGCTGGTGATGCAGGGTGGTATGCTGCTGGTGATGCAGGGTGGTATGCTGCTGGTGATGCAGGGTCGTATGCTGCTGGTGATGCAGGGTGGTATGCTGCTGGTGATGCAGGGTGGTATGCTGCTGGTGATGCAGGGTGGTATGCTGCTGGTGATGCAGCGTGGTATGCTACTGGTGATGCAGGGTGGTATGCTGCTGGTGATGCAGGGTGGTATGCTGCTGGTGATGCAGGGTGGTATGCTGCTGGTGATGCAGGGTGGTATGCTGCTGGTGATGCAGGGTGGTATGCTGCTGGTGATGCAGGGTGGTATGCTGCTGGTGATGCAGGGTGGTATGCTGCTGGTGATGCAGGGTGGTATGCTGCTGGTGATGCAGGGTGGTATGCTGCTGGTGATGCAGAGTGGTATGCTGCTGGTGATGCAGGGTGGTATGCTGCTGGTGATGCAGGGTGGTATGCTACTGTACTTGAGACACTGAGTACAGCAGAACATTCTGAGTTGATTACAAATATGGAATGTGCAACTAATATGAATGGGTTATAGTTATAGAACTCTATAGGTCCCTGGTGGACCTTGGCTTCATTGATCTGTCACAGGAAAGATGGTGTGTATTGACAGTCTATGTCTGGTGTTTTCTATGATTAAAGCTTCTTACCCTGACTAGATTTGCTCAGGAAACAATGTTTAGAAATTCCACATCTTCAATGAACAGCGGTGTGGCCATCAAGACGTTTCTGTCTTTATACCTGGAGCGAATGATGAGAACAGTGTGCTGCCTGAGGGCCTCTGCTGGGAAACACCTGAGAAGTTAGACTTTCATATGCTCTAGACCCTGAATCATGCTAATTCAAGTGAACATTGTGGAGGCTGGCTAGTGTTTCAACTACATTTTCTCTGCGGTGAGACTCCACGATGCTCCAAGAACGCCCCTCTCCTTGGCTTTTCTCTCACTACTCTATCCCTCTGTTCTCGCCTCGGTTCCCTCCTCAGTTCTCTTCTCCACTGTTCTCTCTCCTCTGTTCTCTCCACAGCTCCCAGGAACCCCCTGCTGTGATCTTGGTATTAATACTCTCCATGCCTCAACCTCTCATCTTCGGTTTTAACTGGAACACTTTGCCTCTCAACCTCACATTTTTGGCTGTGGTGTGTTGGCTGTGGTGTGTTGGCTGTGGTGTGTTGGCTGTGCAGGGTGTTGGCTGCGCAGGGTGTTGGCTGCGCAGGGTGTTGGCTGTGCAGGGTGTTGGCTGCGCAGGGTGTTGGCTACGCAGGGTGTTGGCTCTAGTGTGTTTTTTGTGGATAAGCTTAATATTGCGGGAGGATTGTTGCTTTCATCAATGTAATTGTCTGCATCATTTCATCATCCCCCATATCTTTTTTTGGTAAATATATATACATACACATATGCATACATACACACATATATACAGTGGGGAGAACAAGTATTTGATACTTGATACTTTGAACTTGTTCTCAACTTGCCTACCTGGTTAAATAAAGGTTAAATAAATAACAATTAAATACACTGCAGATTTTTCCTACTTACAAAGCATGTAGAGGTCTGTAATCATTTATCATAGGTACACTTCAACTGTGAGAGACTGAATCTAAAACAGAAATCCAGAAAATCACATTGTATGATTTTTAAGTAATTCATTTGCATTTTATTGCATGACATAAGTATTTGATCACCTACCAACCAGTAAGATTTCCAGGTCTCACAGACCTGTTAGTTTTTCTTTAAGAAGCCCTCCTGTTCTCCACTCATTACCTGTATTAACTGCACCGGTTTGAACTCGTTACCTGTATAAAAGACACCTGTCCACACACTCAATCAAACAGACTCCAACCTCTCCACAATGGCCAAGACCAGAGCGCTGTGTAAGGACATCAGGAATACAATTGTAGACCTGCACAAGGCTGGGATGGGCTACAGGACAATAGGCAAGCAGCTTGGTGAGAAGGCAACAACCGTTGGCGCAATTATTAGAAAATGGAAGAAGTTCAAGATGATGGTCAATCACCCTCGGTCTGGGGCTCCATGCAAGATCTCATCTCGTGGGGCATCAATGATCATGAGGAAGGTGAGGGATCAGCCCAGAACTACACGGCAGGACCTGGTCAATGACCTGAAGAGAGCTGGGACCACAGTCTCAAAGAAAACCATTAGTAACACACTACGCCATCATGGATTAAAATCCTGCAGCGCACGCAAGGTCCCCCTGCTCAAGCCAGTGCATGTCCAGGCCTGTCTGAAGTTTGCCAATGACCATCTGGATGATCCAGATGAGGAATGGGAGAAGGTCATGTGGTCTGATGAGACAAAAATAGAGCTTTTTGGTCTAAACTCCACTCGTTGTGTTTGGAGGAAGAAGAAGGATGAGTACAACCCCAGGAACACCATCCCAACCGTGAAGCATGGAGGTGGAAACATCATTCTTTGGGGATGCTTTTCTGCAAAGGGGACAGGACGACTGCACTGTATTGAGGAGAGGATGGATGGTCGTGGCTGGGTCTTCCAGCATGACAATGACCCAAAACACAAAGCCAGGGCAACTAAAGAGTGGCTCCGTAAGAAGCATCTCAAGATCCTGGAGTGGCCTAGCCAGTCTCCAAACCTGAACCCAATAGAAAATCTTTGGAGGGAGCTGAAAGTCCGTATTGCCCAGCGACAGCCCCGAAACCTGAAGGATCTGGAGAAGGTCTGCATGGAGGAGTGGGCCAAAATCCCTGCTGCAGTATGTGCAAACCTGGTCAAGATCTACAGGAAACGTATGATCTCTGTAATTGCAAACAAATGTTTCTGTACCAAATATTAAGTTATGCTTTTCTGATGTATCAAATACTTATGTCATGCAATAAAATGCAAATTAATTACTTAAAAATCATACAATGTGATTATCTGGATTTTTGTTTTAGATTCCATCGCTCACAGTTGAAGTGTACCTATGATAAATGATTACAGACCTCTACATGCTTTGTAAGTAGGAAAACCTGCAAAATCGAAAGTGTATCAAAAACTTGTTCTACCCACTGTACATACACATACCTATAAGGACATTACATGCCTTTTTAGAATATACCTTTATTATTCCCCAAACCCTACCACCCTTCCCCCAATTGGAGTAAACTAAAAAACACTTTAGGCTTCTTCCTTAAGATTAAACATCCTTTACACATTTTACAGACACAATCTATTTTACAATATTTATATTTTGTTTGTTTTTAGTCCTTCCTCTATTTCTGATGTCCATCCAGTTTGATTTCTATTTGTAACTGTGTTATTTCACGAAACTTCTGAACCTATATACATTTTACAGATCCTGTATGTTTTACATTGGTTATCTTGTTATTAGTCCATTTACATTTACATTTACATTTAAGTCATTTAGCAGACACTCTTATCCAGAGCGACTTACAAATTGGGTCCCACCCTGCAGCTCCATTCAACTTCTCCCATCTACCTCTCAACACCATCCAGTCCCACCCTGCAGCTCCATTCAACCCCTCCCATCTATCTCTCAACACCATCCAGTCCCACCCTTCAGCTCCATTCAACCCCTCCCATCTATCTCTCAACACCATCCAGTCCCACCCTTCAGCTCCATTCAACCTCTCCCATCTATCTCTCAACACCATCCAGTCCCACCCTTCAGCTCCATTCAACCCCTCCCATCTATCTCTCAACACCATCCAGTCCCACCCTTCAGCTCCATTCAACCCCTCCCATCTATCTCTCAACACCATCCAGTCCCACCCTTCAGCTCCATTCAACCCCTCCCATCTATCTCTCAACACCATCCAGTCCCACCCTTCAGCTCCATTCAACCCCTCCCATCTATCTCTCAACACCATCCAGTCCCACCCTTCAGCTCCATTCAACCCCTCCCATCTATCTCTCAACACCATCCAGTCCCACCCTTCAGCTCCATTCAACCCCTCCCATCTATCTCTCAACATCATCCAGTCCCACCCTTCAGCTCCATTCAACCCCTCCCATCTATCTCTCAACACCATCCAGTCCCACCCTTCAGCTCCATTCAACCCTCCCATCTATCTCTCAACATCATCCAGTCCCACCCTTCAGCTCCATTCAACCCCTCCCATCTATCTCTCAACACCATCCAGTCCCTTCAGCTCCATTCAACCCCTCCCATCTATCTCTCAACATCATCCAGTCCCTTCAGCTCCATTCAACCCCTCCCATCTATCTCTCAACACCATCCAGTCCCACCCTTCAGCTCCATTCAACCCCTCCCATCTATATCTCAACACCATCCAGTCCCTTCAGCTCCACTCAACCCCTCCCATCTATCTCTCAACACCATCCAGTCCCACCCTTCAGCTCCATTCAACCCCTCCCATCTATCTCTCAACACCATCCAGTCCCACCCTTCAGCTCCATTCAACCCCTCCCATCTATCTCTCAACACCATCCAGTCCCACCCTTCAGCTCCATTCAACCCCTCCCATCTATCTCTCAACACCATCCAGTCCCACCCTTCAGCTCCATTCAACCCCTCCCATCTATCTCTCAACACCATCCAGTCCCTTCAGCTCCATTCAACCCCTCCCATCTATCTCTCAACATCATCCAGTCCCACCCTTCAGCTCCATTCAACCCCTCCCATCTATCTCTCAACACCATCCAGTCCCTTCAGCTCCATTCAACCCCTCCCATCTATCTCTCAACACCATCCAGTCCCACCCTTCAGCTCCATTCAACCCCTCCCATCTCTCTCAACACCATCCAGTCCCACCCTTCAGCTCCATTCAACCCCTCCCATCTATCTCTCAACACCATCCAGTCCCACCCTTCAGCTCCATTCAACCCCTCCCATCTATCTCTCAACACCATCCAGTCCCTTCAGCTCCATTCAACCCCTCCCATCTATCTCTCAACACCATCCAGTCCCACCCTTCAGCTCCATTCAACCCCTCCCATCTATCTCTCAACACCATCCAGTCCCACCCTTCAGCTCCATTCAACCCCTCCCATCTATCTCTCAACACCATCCAGTCCCTTCAGCTCCATTCAACCCCTCCCATCTATCTCTCAACACCATCCAGTCCCTTCAGCTCCATTCAACCCCTCCCATCTATCTCTCAACACCATCCAGTCCCACCCTTCAGCTCCATTCAACCCCTCCCATCTATCTCTCAACACCATCCAGTCCCTTCAGCTCCATTCAACCCCTCCCATCTATCTCTCAACACCATCCAGTCCCTTCAGCTCCATTCAACCCCTCCCATCTATCTCTCAACACCATCCAGTCCCTTCAGCTCCATTCAACCCCTCCCATCTATCTCTCAACACCATCCAGTCCCACCCTTCAGCTCCATTCAACCCCTCCCATCTATCTCTCAACACCATCCAGTCCCTTCAGCTCCATTCAACCCCTCCCATCTATCTCTCAACATCATCCAGTCCCACCCTTCAGCTCCATTCAACCCCTCCCATCTATCTCTCAACACCATCCATTTTGGATTTCTATTTGCCATATACTTTTAAACTGTGCTGTGATACTTGACAAGAGTACTGAACCTTTCTATTCTCATAGCTTCTACAGATTGTAAATACAATTTTAAAAATGTGTTTATTAAACATCATTATTATATTATTGATTGACTATGGCTTTTCAAATCTCCCAGTATTGCTATCTGCAACGTTAGTTCTAGGCAAATGTTGAAATTCTTCAGCCACTCCTGGACTTGTGACCGAAATAGATGACCTAATGACTCTGTCTCCTCACAGCAGAATCTGTAGAGCTGGGAAGATTGTATCCCCCATATATATATATACATAACATTCTATTGGTTGCAAGAATGTTGTATAGTAATTTAAATGGAAATGTGAAGTTTTGAATCCGGCGTTGTTTTGCGTATCAATTCATAAACCATGTGCCATGGAATGGGTACATCGAAAATCTCTTCCCAACTATTTTGCAATTTATATGGCACAGCTGTCAGTTTTTTGGTCCTTAAATGAAATTGGTTGTTTTTATTTATCACAACTTTCTGAGATGTTTACTATTTTACACCTCGGGTTACTATACATAACTTTAACCCATCTTATAGTGGTCCTTCTGTAGCTCAGTTGGTAGAGCATGGCGCTTGTAACGCCAGGGTAGTGGGTTCGATTCCGGGATCACCCATACATAGAATGTATGCACACATGACTGTAAGTCGCTTTGGATAAAAGCGTCTGCTAAATGGCATATTTTTTTTTATTTTTTATAGTTTTACCAAAAACCCAAAATTGAAATATTCCAGACATTTATATATAAACTCCAGTTGTACATTATCAATAGCCTTTTCAAAATCAGCTATGAAAACCAGGCCTGGTGTCCCCGATATTTCATAATATTCTATTGTTTCCAGTACTTGTCTTATATTATCTCCAATGTATCGTCCATGTAAAAAACCTGTCTGATTAGGATGAATAATATCTGACAATACTTTTTAAAATCTATCCGCTAAGCATTTAGCTAGGATTTTTGCATCACAACACCGAAGTGTAAGAGGCCTCCAATTGTTTAAATGGACTGGATCTTTATATATACACCACTTGGGTCCTGTTTCAGTAATAATGATATCAGACTTTGTTGTTGTGTGCCCGAGAATCTACCATGTACATAGGAGTGGTTAAAACATGCTAATAACGGTCCTTTGAGTATATCAAAAAAGGTTTTTATACCTCCACTGGTATGCCATCCAGCCCTGTATACTTCCACTGGTATGCCATCCAGCCCTGTATACTTCCACTGGTATGCCATCCAGCCCTGTATACTTCCACTGGTATGTCATCCAGCCCTGTATACTTCCACTGGTATGACATCCAGCCCTGTATACTTCCACTGGTATGTCATCCAGCCCTGTATACTTCCACTGGTATGTCATCCAGCCCTGTATACTTCCACTGGTATGTCACCCAGCCCTGTATACTTCCACTGGTATGCCATCCAGCCCTGTATACTTCCACTGGTATGTCACCCAGCCCTGTATACTTCCACTGGTATGTCACCCAGCCCTGTATACTTCCACTGGTATGCCATCCAGCCCTGTATACTTCCACTGGTATGTCACCCAGCCCTGTATACTTCCACTGGTATGCCACCCAGCCCTGTATACTTCCACTGGTTTGCCATCCAGCCCTGTATACTTCCACTGGTATGCCATCCAGCCCTGTATACTTCCACTGGTTTGCCATCCAGCCCTGTATACTTCCACTGGTATGTCACCCAGCCCTGTATACCTCCACTGGTATGCCATCCAGTCCTGTATACTTCCACTGGTATGTCATCCAGCCCTGTATACTTCCACTGGTATGTCATCCAGCCCTGTATACTTCCACTGGTATGTCATCCAGCCCTGTATACCTCCACTGGTATGCCATCCAGCCCTGTATACTTCTACTGGTATGTCATCCAGCCCTGTATACTTCCACTGGTATGACATCCAGCCCTGTATACTTCCACTGGTATGACATCCAGCCCTGTATACTTCCACTGGTATGCCATCCAGCCCTGTATACTTCCACTGGTATGTCATCCAGCCCTGTATACTTCCACTGGTATGCCATCCAGCCCTGTATACTTCCACTGGTATGTCATCCAGCCCTGTATACTTCCACTGGTATGTCATCCAGCCCTGTATACTTCCACTGGTATGCCATCCAGTCCTGTATACTTCCACTGGTATGTCACCCAGCCCTGTATACTTCCACTGGTATGTCACCCAGCCCTGTATACTTCCACTGGTATGCCATCCAGCCCTGTATACTTCCACTGGTATGTCACCCAGCCCTGTATACTTCCACTGGTATGCCACCCAGCCCTGTATACTTCCACTGGTTTGCCATCCAGCCCTGTATACTTCCACTGGTATGCCATCCAGCCCTGTATACTTCCACTGGTTTGCCATCCAGCCCTGTATACTTCCACTGGTATGTCACCCAGCCCTGTATACCTCCACTGGTATGCCATCCAGTCCTGTATACTTCCACTGGTATGTCATCCAGCCCTGTATACTTCCACTGGTATGTCATCCAGCCCTGTATACTTCCACTGGTATGTCATCCAGCCCTGTATACTTCCACTGGTATGTCACCCAGCCCTGTATACTTCCACTGGTATGCCATCCAGCCCTGTATACTTCCACTGGTATGTCACCCAGCCCTGTATACTTCCACTGGTATGCCATCCAGCCCTGTATACTTCCACTGGTATGCCACCCAGCCCTGTATACTTCCACTGGTATGTCACCCAGCCCTGTATACTTCCACTGGTATGCCATCCAGCCCTGTATACTTCCACTGGTATGTCACCCAGCCCTGTATACTTCCACTGGTATGCCACCCAGCCCTGTATACTTCCACTGGTTTGCCATCCAGCCCTGTATACTTCCACTGGTATGCCATCCAGCCCTGTATACTTCCACTGGTATGTCATCCAGCCCTGTATACTTCCACTGGTATGTCATCCAGCCCTGTATACTTCCACTGGTATGCCATCCAGCCCTGTATACTTCCACTGGTATGTCACCCAGCCCTGTATACTTCCACTGGTATGCCATCCAGCCCTGTATACTTCCACTGGTTTGCCATCCAGCCCTGTATACTTCTACTGGTATGCCATCCAGCCCTGTATACTTCTACAGGTATGCCATCCAGCCCTGTATACTTCCACTGGTATGCCATCCAGCCCTGTATACTTCCACTGGTATGACATCCAGCCCTGTATACTTCCACTGGTATGCCATCCAGCCCTGTATACTTCCACTGGTATGCCATCCAGCCCTGTATACTTCCACTGGTATGCCACCCAGCCCTGTATACTTCCACTGGTATGCCATCCAGCCCTGTATACTTCCACTGGTATGCCATCCAGCCCTGTATACTTCCACTGGTATGTCACCCAGCCCTGTATACTTCCACTGGTATGCCACCCAGCCCTGTATACTTCCACTGGTATGTCACCCAGCCCTGTATACTTCCACTGGTATGTCATCCAGCCCTGTATACTTCCACTGGTATGCCATCCAGCCCTGTATACTTCCACTGGTATGTCACCCAGCCCTGTATACTTCCACTGGTATGCCATCCAGCCCTGTATACTTCCACTGGTATGACATCCAGCCCTGTATACTTCCACTGGTATGTCACCCAGCCCTGTATACTTCCACTGGTTTGCCATCCAGCCCTGTATACTTCCACTGGTATGTCACCCAGCCCTGTATACTTCCACTGGTTTGCCATCCAGCCCTGTATACTTCCACTGGTTTGCCATCCAGCCCTGTATACTTCCACTGGTATGTCACCCAGCCCTGTATACTTCCACTGGTTTGCCATCCAGCCCTGTATACTTCCACTGGTATGCCATCCAGCCCTGTATACTTCCACTGGTATGCCATCCAGCCCTGTATACTTCCACTGGTATGCCATCCAGTCCTGTATACTTCCACTGGTATGTCATCCAGCCCTGTATACTTCCACTGGTATGTCATCCAGCCCTGTATACTTCCACTGGTATGCCATCCAGTCCTGTAGTTTTCCTTAAAGGCTTTAATTGCATGAAGAAGTTCCTCCTCTGTCATTGGCCTTCACATGAGTCTTTCTGTACAGATGTTAATTTTACATTATTATTATAAGGGAAAGAATCCATACAATTAGTTTCAGTTAGTGGAGATGGAGACTGAAACAAAAACATATTCTTCAAGAGTTTTACTTCCTCTTTCAAAATATCACTCGGTGAATCATGCGTGACTCCATAATTTGTAACAAGTTTCAATAAAAAACAATTGGAAGCATTTCTATATTGAAGACTGAAAAATAATGTGGTGCATTTTTCTCCATATTCCACCCAGTTCACTTTATTTTACATAATATATTACACTGGATCTTTGTTGAATTAGTTCCTCCATGTATTTGTGTTATTCTGTGCCTCTAGGTTACAGTTTTTATTGCTATCTAACTGTACTGTTTGTCCTTCAATTTCCTTTGTTAATATGGACTCTTTTGATCTAAATTGCTTTTGTTTTATAGATGAGGATGAGTACTGAATTGCATGGCCTCTAAAGGCACATTTAAAAGTGTCCCATACAGTAAGGGGATCTGCTGTACCGATGTCGGAAAAGTCAGTTATAAATGATTCTGTCCTAGTTCTAAACAATTTATCATCTAGTAGGCTTTGATTACATTTCCAATATCCTCGCCCACGTGGAAATTCTGTAAGATTAATATATATGCCAATTACAGTTGAAGTCGGAAGTTTACATACACTTAGGTTGGAGTCATTAAAACTCGTTTTCAACCACTCCACAAATGTCTTGTTAAACTATAGTTTTGGCAAGTCAGTTATGACATCTACTTTGTGCATGAAGTAATTTTTCAAACAATTGTTTACAGACAGATTATTTCACTCATAATTCACTTTATCACAATTCCAGTGGGTCAGAAGTTTACATACACTAAGTTGACTGTGCCTTTAAACAGCTTGGAAAATTCCAGAAAATGATGTCATGGCTTTAGAAGCTTCTGATAGACTAATTTACATAATTTGAGTCAATTGGAGATGTACCTGTGGATGTATTTCAAGGCCCCACCTTCAAACTCAATGACTCGTTGCTTAACATCAAGGGAAAATCAAAATAAATCAGCCAAGACATCATCCTTGAGAGCAATTTCCAAACGCCTGAATATCACGTTCATCTGTACAAACAATAGTACACAAGTATAAATACCATAGGATCACACAGCCGTCATACCGCTCAAGAAGGAGACGTGTTTTGTCTCCTAGAGATGAATGTACTTTGGTGCGAAAATTGCAAATCAATCCCAGAACAGCAGCAAAGGACCTTGTGAAGATGCTGGAGGAAACAGGTACAAAAGTATCTATATCCACAGTAAAACGAGTCCTATATCGACATAACCCGTAAGGTGTCTTTATACTGATAACAAGTTCAAACAGGTGCCATTAATACAGGTAACGAGTGGAGGGCAGAGGAGCCTCTTAAATAAGAAGTTACAGGTCTGTGAGAGCCTGAAATCTTGCTTGTTTGTAGGTGACCAAATACTTATTTTCCACCATAATTAGCAAATAAATTCATTAAAAATCCTACAATGTGATTTTCTGGATTTTTGTTCCTCATTTTGTCTGTCATAGTTGAAGTGTACCTATGTACCCCAACGTTCTAGGTGACCAGTTTTGATAGCCTTTAGCCGCACCCTCATACTACTCCTCCTCTGTTCCGCGGGTGATGTGGAGGTAAACACAGGCCCTGCATGTCCCCAACGCTCTCGGTGACCAGTTTTGATAGCCTTTAGCCGCACCCTCATACTACTCCTCCTCTGTTCCGCGGGTGATGTGGAGGTAAACACAGGCCCTGCATGTCCCCAGGCACCCTCATTTGTTGACTTCTGTGATCGAAAAAGCCTTGGTTTCATGCATGTCAACATCAGAAGCCTCCTCCCTAAGTTTGTTTTACTCACTGCTTTAGCACACTCTGCTAACCCTGATGTCCTTGCAGTGTCTGAATCCTGGCTCAGGAAGGCCACCAAAAATTCTGAGATTTCCATACCCAACTATAACATTTTCAGTCAAGATAGAACCACCAAAGGGGGAGGAGTTGCAGTCTACTGCAGAGATAGCCTGCAAAGTAATGTCATACTTTCCAGGTCCATAGCCAAACAGTTCAAACTACTAATTTTAAAAATTACTCTCTCCAGAAATAAGTCTCTCACTGTTGCCGCCTGCTACCGACCCCTCTCAGTGCCCTGGACACCATTTGTGAATTGATCGTCCTCCATCTAGCTTCAGAGTTTGTTCTGTTAGGTGACCTAAACTGGGATATGCTTAACACCCCGGCAGTCCTACAATCTAAGCTAGATGCTCTCAATCGCACACAAATCATCAAGGAACCCACCAGGTACAACCCTAAATCTGTAAACAAGGGCACCCTCATAGACGTCATCCTGACCAACTGGCCCTCCAAATACACTTCCACTGTCTTCAACCAGGATCTCAGCGATCACTGCCTCATTGCCTGTATCCGCTACGGAGCCGCAGTCAAACGACCACCCCTCATCAATGTCAAACGCTCCCTTAAACACTTCTGTGAGCAGGCCTTTCTAATCGACCTGGCCCGGGTATCCTGGAAGGACATTGACCTCATCCCGTCAGTTGAGGATGCCTGGTCATTCTTTAAAAGTAACTTCCTCACCATTTTAGATAAGCATGCTCCGTTCAAAAAATGCAGAACTAAGAACAGATATAGCCCTTGGTTCACTCCAGACCAAGACTGCCCTTGACCAGCACAAAAACATCCTGTGGCGGACTGCAATAGCATCGAATAGTCCCCGCTATATGCAACTGTTCAGGGAAGTCAGGAACCAATACACGCAGTCAGTCAGGAAAGCTAAGGCCAGCTTCTTCAGGCAGAAGTTTGCATCCTATAGCTCCAACTCCAAAAAGTTCTGGGACACTGAAGTCCATGGAGAACAAGAGCACCTCCTCCCAGCTGCCCACTGCACTGAGGCGAGGTAACACGGTCACCACCGATAAATCCATGATTATCGAAAACTTCAACAAGCATTTCTCAACGGCTGGCCATGCCTTCCGCCTGGCTACTCCAACCTCGGCCAACAGCTCCGCCCCCCCGCAGCTACTCGCCCAAGCCTCTCCAGGTTCTCCTTTACCCAAATCCAGATAGCAGATGTTATGAAAGAGCTGCAAAACCTGGACCCGTACAAATCAGCTGGGCTTGACAATCTGGACCCTCTATTTCTGAAACTATCCGCCAACCCCTATTACCAGCCTGTTCAACCTCTCTTTCATATCGTCTGAGATCCCCAAGGATTGGAAAGCTGCCGCAGTCATCCCCTCTTCAAAGGGGAGACACCCTGGACCCAAACTGTTACAGACCTATATCCATCCTGCCCTGCCTATCTAAGGTCTTCGAAAGCCAAGTCAACAAACAGGTCACTGACCATCTCGAATCCCACCGTACCTTCTCCGCTGTGCAATCTGGTTTCCGAGCCGGTCACGGGTGCACCTCAGCCACGCTCAAGGTACTAAACGATATCATAACCGCCATCGATCAAAGACAGTACTGTGCAGCCGTCTTCATCGACCTTGCCAAGGCTTTCGACTCTGTCAATCACCATATTCTTATCGGCAGACTCAGTAGCCTCGGTTTTTCGGATGCCTTGCCTGGTTCACCAATTACTTTGCAGACAGAGTTCAGTGTGTCAAATCGGAGGGCATGCTGTCCGGTCCTCTGGCAGTCTCTATGGGGGTGCCACGGGGTTCAATTCTCGGGCCGACTCTTTTCTCTGTATATATCAATGATGTTGCTCTTGCTGCGGGCGATTCCCTGATCCACCTCTACGCAGACCACACCATTCTATATACATCCGGCCCGTCCTTGGACACTGTGCTATCTAACCTCCAAACGAGCTTCAATGCCATACAACACTCCTTCCGTGGCCTCCAACTGCACTTAAACACTAGTAAAACCAAATGCATACTTTTCAACCATTCGCTGCCTGCACCCGCACGCCTGACCAGCATCACCACACTGGATGGTTCCGACCTTGAATATGTGGACATCTATAAGTACCTAGGTGTCTGGCTAGACTGTAAACTCTCCTTCCAGACTCATATCAAAAATCTCCAAGCGAAAATCAAATCTAGAGTCTGCTTTCTATTCCGCAACAAAGCCTCCTTCACTCACGCCGCCAAACTTACCCTAGTAAAACTGACTATCCTACCGATCCTCGACTTCGGCGATGTCATCTACAAAATTGCCTCCAACACTCTACTCAGCAAACTGGATGCAGTTTATCACAGTGCCATCTGTTTTGTCACTAAAGCACCTTATTCCACCCACCACTGTGACCTGTATGCTCTAGTCGGCTGGCCCTTGCTACATATTCGTCGCCAGACCCACTGGCTCCAGGTCATCTACAAGTCCATGCTAGTTAAAGCTCTGCCTTATCTGTGGTCCTTCTGTAGCTCAGTTGGTAGAGCATGGCGCTTGTAACGCCAGGGTAGTGGGTTCGATTCCCGGGACCACCCATACGTAGAATGTATGCACACATGACTGTAAGTCGCTTTGGATAAAAGCGTCTGCTAAATGGCATATATTATTATTATATTATATATTATTATCTCAGTTCACTGGTCACGATGGCAACACCCACCCGTAACACGTGCTCCAGCAGGTGCATCTCACTGATCATCCCTAAAGCCAACACCTCATTTGGCCGCCTTTCGTTCCAGTTCTCTGCTGCCTGTGACTGGAACGAATTGCAAAAATCGCTGAAGTTGGAGACTTTTATCTCCCTCACCAACTTCAAACATCTGCTATCTAAGCAGCTAACCGATCGCTGCCGCTGTACATAGTCTATCGGTAAATAGCCCACCCATTTTTACCTACCTCATCCCCATACTGTTTTTATTCATTTTATTTTCTTCTCTTTTGCACACCAATATCTCTACCTGTACATGACCATCTGATCATTTATCATTCCAGTGTTAATCTGCAAAATTGTAATTATTCGCCTACCTCCTCATGCCTTTTGCACACAATGTATATAGACTCTCCTTTTTTTCTACTGTATTATTGACTTGTTAATTCTGTGTTGTCTGTTCACACTGCTATGCTTTATCTTGGCCAGGTCGCAGTTGCAAATGAGAACTTGTTCTCAACTAGCCTACCTGGTTAAATAAAGGTGAAATAAAAAAATTATAATAATAATTTAAAAAAACGCCAAATGCATTTCCATCGCCCTCACCTCGATTTGTACTATATATAGCCATCAAATATATATATATATATATATATATATATATATATATATATATAATATATATATATATATATATATATAAAAGAATCCTGTTTCTTATATTCCATAATTAGCTATTAATATTTGTAGTAATGTAGGCAATTTATGCAAAGGATTTTACCTCTCACCAGTCTCGCCATTACCAAAATTACATTATTATAAGCAATTATTATATTAACAAACAATTATTGTGAATCATCCTATATTGTCCCTATCATCTTTTACTCCGGTTGTGGGATTTGAATGGCATGACGTTGGCCTGGGGGATAGGTTTATGACCGTCATAAACACCTCTTCCCCCCTTCTCTTATCGAACCTACTGAGGTTACATAAACATTTTTAAAAACCTTGGTTAACATAGAGATTCTGGGAACATCAGTATGTGGGGGAAATTAACTATATTCTGGTAATGCTAACAATTGAACATATGCAGTGGTACTTAATGAATATGATGTCAGTTCGGTTGTCATCTGAGACATTCTCATCAATGATAAGATGACATAAACTCTACAGTGGAAAGTCTACACATCAGAGTTATCGGATTCACATGGAATTGTTGTTCAATTTAAATGTTTGAATATGAAATTATTTGTGATGGGATGAAATGTGATTTTAGTTTCTAAAATGTGAGATTTGGATTATCATAAAATAGGGCTGCTCAATCAGTGGCCCTCCCCTGTGAAGGGACAAAGGCTATAAAGCTTTTCTAACACACCCTCCTCTTCCTTCCTATATAAGCTCTTGACTACAACATAACTTTCTGTTCCGCAGATGTGAGGATGACGATCCCATGTCAGAATGGTTCAGATAAAACCACAGAACGAAGCCAACATCAGCATGAGCTTTGGTTGCGAATGGTATGAACGTTGAACTCTTATTCACGACAGAAGTGATACCTGGCCGTTGAGTTAGCAACCGCAGCTGCAAACGCAGGATAGGAAGGAACAGACAGAGTATCCCATCTACCACACAACAACGTTACTACAACTTATTGAAGTGATCACCAGAGACATTCTTCAAAGGACTCGGTTTGGCAACACAGTCTTCCATCTACCACCAACCTAAACCTACTGAAGCGTAGCTCAGAGTAAATATTTATTTAATTTTCCTTTTCCAAATGGGCGGTAATTTAGAATGCATAAGATACTGTATTTACGATAGCACAGCCTTGCCTCTGTTCCAGTCTTCCCCGCTCTTTCACTCAAACCCAGCCCCTTTTCCTTTGTGTAACAAGCTGTCATATCTGTTCCGCCCACTAGGGACGTTTCCTATGACGTAAAGAATTATCCAGGTATAATTAATTCTTGATTCACTTTTGATTTTGAAACAGTTAGAGACTTCTCCTTAGTATCTGGGTCATTCAGGTGGGTGTCTAGGGTATAGGGCTGTGGACCGTGGTGCTTGCCTACGGAGCTGTGAGGGGAACGGCACCTCAGTACCTCCAGGCTCTGATCAGGCCCTACACCCAAACAAGGGCACTGCGTTCATCCACCTCTGGCCTGCCCGCCTCCCTACCACTGAGGAAGTACAGTTCCCGCTCAGCCCAGTCAAAACTGTTCGCTGCTCTGGCCCCCCAATGGTGGAACAAACTCCCTCACGACGCCAGGACAGCGGAGTCAATCACCACCTTCCGGAGACACCTGAAACCCCACCTCTTTAAGGAATACCTAGGATAGGATAAGTAATCCTTCTCACCCCCCTTTAAGATTTAGATGCACTATTGTAAAGTGACTATTCTACTGGATGTCATAAGGTGAATGCACCAATTTGTAAGTCGCTCTGGATAAGAGCGTCTGCTAAATGACTTAAATGTAATGTAAATGTAAATGACCGTACCATTACATTAGGACTTCTCCTTAGTATCTGGGTCATTCAGGTGGGTGTCTATGGTATAGGGTTGTGGACCGTACCATTACATTAGGACTTCTCCTTAGTATCTGGGTCATTCAGGTGGGTGTCTAGGGTATAGGGTTGTGGACCGTTCCATTACATTAGGACTTCTCCTCAGTATCTGGGTCGTTCAGGTGGGTGTCTAGGGTATAGGGTCATGGACCGTACCATTACATTAGGACTTCTCCTTAGTATCTGGGTCATTCAGGTGGGTGTCTAGGGTATAGGGTCATGGACCGTACCATTACATTAGGACTTCTCCTTAGTATCTGGGTCATTCAGGTGGGTGTCTAGGGTATAGGGCTGTGGACCGGACCATTACATTAGGACTTCTCCTTAGTATCTGGGTCATTCAGGTGGGTGTCTAGGGTATAGGGTTGTGGACCGTACCATTACATTAGGACTTCTCCTCAGTATCTGGGTCATTCAGGTGGGTGTCTAGGTTATAGGGTTGTGGACCGTACCATTACATTAGGACTTCTCCTTAGTATCTGGGTCATTCAGGTGGGTGTCTAGGGTATAGGGTTATGGACCGTACCATTACATTAGGACTTCTCCTTAGTATCTGGGTCATTCAGGTGGGTGTCTAGGGTATAGGGCTGTGGACTGTACCATTACATTAGGACTTCTCCTTAGTATCTGGGTCATTCAGGTGGGTGTCTAGGTATAGGGTTATGGACCGTACCATTACATTAGGACTTCTCCTTAGTATCTGGGTCATTCAGGTGGGTGTCTAGGGTATAGGGTTGTGGACCGTTCCATTACATTAGGACTTCTCCTTAGTATCTGGGTCATTCAGGTGGGTGTCTAGGGTATAGGGTTGTGGACCGTACCATTACATTAGGACTTCTCCTTAGTATCTGGGTCATTCAGGTGGGTGTCTAGGGTAAAGGGTTGTGGACTGTACCATTACATTAGGACTTCTCCTTAGTATCTGGGTCATTCAGGTGGGTGTCTAGGGTATAGGGTTATGGACCGTACCATTACATTAGGACTTCTCCTTAGTATCTGGGTCATTCAGGTGGGTGTCTAGGGTATAGGGTTGTGGACCGTACCATTACATTAGGACTTCTCCTTAGTATCTGGGTCATTCAGGTGGGTGTCTAGGGTATAGGGTTGTGGACCGTACCATTACATTAGGACTTCTCCTTAGTATCTGGGTCATTCAGGTGGGTGTCTAGGGTATAGGGTCATGGACCGTACCATTACTTTAGGACTTAGTATCTGGGTCATTCAGGTGGGTGTCTAGGGTATAGGGTTGTGGACCGTACCATTACATTAGGACTTCTCCTTCGTATCTGGGTCATTCAGGTGGGTGTCTAGGGTATAGGGTTATGGACCGTACCATTACATTAGGACTTCTCCTTAGTATCTGGGTCATTCAGGTGGGTGTCTAGGGTATAGGGTCATGGACCGTACCATTACATTAGGACTTCTCCTTAGTATCTGGGTCATTCAGGTGGGTGTCTAGGGTATATGGTCATGGACCGTACCATTACATTAGGACTTCTCCTTAGTATCTGGGTCATTCAGGTGGGTGTCTAGGGTATAGGGTCATGGACCGTACCATTACATTAGGACTTCTCCTTAGTATCTGGGTCATTCAGGTGGGTGTCGAGGTTAAAGGGTTGTGTACCGTACCATTACATTAGGACTTCTCCTTAGTATCTGGGTCGTTCAGGTGGGTGTCTAGGGTAAAGGGTTATGGACCGTACCATTACATTAGGACTCCTCCTTAGTATCTGGGTCAGTCAGGTGGGTGTCTAGGGTATAGGGTTGTGGACCGTACCATTACATTAGGACTTCTCCTTAGTATCTGGGTCATTCAGGTGGGTGTCTACGGTATAGGGTCATGGACCGTACCATTACATTAGGACTTCTCCTCAGTATCTGGGTCATTCAGGTGGGTGTCTAGGGTATAGGGTTGTGGACCGTACCATTACATTAGGACTTCTCCTTAGTGTCTGGGTCATTCAGGTGGGTGTCTAGGGTAAAGGGTTATGGACCGTACCATTAAAATAGGATCATAAATAAATAAATTAGATGTATAATTTCTTTAAAAAAATGTGTTCCCCATGATAGGACAATAAATTAAATGTATAAGTCATTATAAAAGTATATCCATCATCTGAACAACATTGAAAGCCCTCTCTCACCCCGGCTCACAGCAATACATTGGTTCTGGAATATGCAACCATTTCCTTTCTCACTCAACGCCACACTTTCCCAAACATAAAAAAACACACACCATCCATCCACACATACTGCACCTTCTGTTTACTGAGTTTTTATCTTCACTGTGTTGAATTAGTGCTTTTGTGTTCCAATTAGTTATATGTGAAGATAAATAGAAAAGCTATATTTTTTGTTGTATTATTACAATCCATAACCGGGCTAGAATTGTTTCATTATTTTCCTCGTCTATAATAACTTTGTAATGTACAAATAGCAGTCTTTGTGTCTCTGAACGTTTTAAGTTCATTCACTTCGGTTTCAATCTTATTGACTGTCCCTTTTAGCTTGTTTGTATCTTCCTCCAATGTCACAGCTTCTTCATCACTCACCTCGAGGCCTTCAAATCTTTTATATCCTTACTGACTAATTCAAGGATACCCATTCAAGTATATTGTCATTTATTGATTTTAACAGATCAGCTTCGACCTTTACCATTCCCAGTGGTGAAAATATTAAATCATCTGTGTCTGTAGAAGTCACGTTTTCACTTTGAGATAGGTTCCCCTGTCTTACTCTCTGTCATGTTGAAATAGGTTCCCCTGTCTTACTCTCTGTCATGTTGAGATAGGTTCCCCTGTCTTACTCTCTGTCATGTTGAAATAGGTTCCCCTGTCTTACTCTCTGTCATGTTGAGATAGGTTCCCCTGTCTTACTCTCCGTCGTGTTGAGATGGGTTCCCTTGTCTTACTCTCTGACATGTTGAGATGGGTTCCCCTGTCTTACTCTCCGTCATGTTGAGATGGGTTCCCTGTCTTACTCTCCGTCGTGTTGAAATAGGTTCCCCTGTCTTACTCTCTGTCATGTTGAAATAGGTTCCCCTGTCTTACTCTCTGACATGTTGAGATGGGTTCCCCTGTCTTACTCTCTGACATGTTGAGATGGGTTCCCCTGTCTTACTCTCCGTCATGTTGAAATAGGTTCCCCTGTCTTACTCTCCGTCATATTGAGATGGGTTCCCCTGTCTTACTCTCCGACATGTTGAAATAGGTTCCCCTGTCTTACTCTCCGTCATGATGAGATGGGTTCCCCTGTCTTACTCTCTGTCATGTTGAAATAGGTTCCCCTGTCTTACTCTCCGTCATGTTGAGATAGGTTCCCCTGCCTTACTCTCTGTCATGTTGAAATAGGTTTCCCTGTCTTACTCTCCGTCATGTTGAAATAGGTTCCCCTGTCTTACTCTCCGTCATGTTGAGATAGGTTCCCCTGTCTTACTCTCTGTCATGTTGAGATAGGTTCCCCTGTCTTACTCTCTGACATGTTGAGATAGGTTCCCCTGTCTTACTCTCCGTCATGTTGAGATGGGTTCCCCTGTCTTACTCTCTGTCATGTTGAAATAGGTTCCCCTGTCTTACTCTCCGTCATGTTGAGATAGGTTCCCCTGTCTTACTCTCTGTCATGTTGAAATAGGTTCCCCTGTCTTACTCTCTGTCATGTTGAAATAGGTTCCCCTGTCTTACTCTCCGTCGTGTTGAAATAGGTTCCCCTGTCTTACTCTCTGACATGTTGAGATGGGTTCCCCTGTCTTACTCTCTGTCATGTTGAAATAGGTTCCCCTGTCTTACTCTCTGTCATGTTGAGATAGGTTCCCCTGTCTTACTCTCCGTCATGTTGAAATAGGTTCCCCTGTCTTACTCTCCGTCATGTTGAAATAGGTTCCCCTGTCTTACTCTCCGTCATGTTGAGATGGGTTCCCCTGTCTTACTCTCCGTCATGTTGAAATAGGTTCCCCTGTCTTACTCTCTGTCATGTTGAAATAGGTTCCCCTGTCTTACTCTCTGTCATGTTGAAATAGGTTCCCCTGTCTTACTCTCTGTCATGTTGAAATAGGTTCCCCTGTCTTACTCTCTGTCATGTTGAAATAGGTTCCCCTGTCTTACTCTCTGTCATGTTGAAATAGGTTCCCCTGTCTTACTCTCCGTCATGTTGAAATAGGTTCCCCTGTCTTACTCTCCGTCATGTTGAAATAGGTTCCCCTGTCTTACTCTCCGTCATGTTGAAATAGGTTCCCCTGTCTTACTCTCCGTCGTGTTGAGATAGGTTCCCCTGTCTTACTCTCCTTCATGTTGAGATGGGTTCCCCTGTCTTACTCTCCGTCATGTTGAAATAGGTTCCCCTGTCTTACTCTCTGTCATGTTGAGATAGGTTCCCCTGTCTTACTCTCCGTCGTGTTGAGATAGGTTCCCCTGTCTTACTCTCTGTCATGTAGAGATAGGTTCCCCTGTCTTACTCTCCGTCATGTTGAGATAGGTTCCCCTGTCTTACTCTCCGTCATGTTGAGATAGGTTCCCCTGTCTTACTCTCCGTCGTGTTGAGATAGGTTCCCTTGTCTTACTCTCTGTCATGTTGAGATAGGTTCCCCTGTCTTACTCTCCGTCGTGTTGAGATAGGTTCCCCTGTCTTACTCTCCGTCATGTTGAGATAGGTTCCCCTGTCTTACTCTCTGTCATGTTGAAATAGGTTCCCCTGTCTTACTCTCCATCATGTTGAGATAGGTTCCCCTGTCTTACTCTCCGTCGTGTTGAAATAGGTTCCCCTGTCTTACTCTCCATCATGTTGAGATAGGTTCCCTGTCTTACTCTCTGTCATGTAGAGATAGGTTCCCCTGTCTTACTCTCCTTCATGTTGAGATGGGTTCCCCTGTCTTACTCTCCTTCATGTTGAGATGGGTTCCCCTGTCTTACTCTCCGTCATGTTGAGATAGGTTCCCCTGTCTTACTCTCCGTCGTGTTGAGATAGGTTCCCCTGTCTTACTCTCCGTCATGTTGAGATAGGTTCCCCTGTCTGTAAGGTCAGAGGAAAGGTCAGAGGAAGAGGAAGGGTTAGTCATTCACTACTAGACTGAGGGACCTTACAGATGTATATGTATGTATGTATGGAGGACAGAGGAAGGGTTAGTCATTCACTACTAGACTAAGGGACCTTACAGATGTATGTATGTATGGGGGACAGAGGAAGGGTTAGTCATTCACTACCAGACTGAGGGACCTTACAGATGTATGTATGTATGGGGGACAGAGGAAGGGTTAGTCATTCACTACTAGACTAATGGACCTTACAGATGTATGTATGTATGTATGGGGGACAGAGGAAGGGTTAGTCATTCACTACTAGACTGAGGGACCTTACAGATGTATGTATGTATGGGGGACAGAGGAAGGGTTAGTCATTCACTACTAGACTAAGGGACCTTACAGATGTATGTATGTAGGGGGGACAGAGGAAGGGTTAGTCATTCACTACTAGACTGAGTGACCTTACAGATGTATGTATGGGGGACAGAGGAAGGGTTAGTCATTCACTACTAGACTGAGTGACCTTACAGATGTATGTATGGGGGACAGAGGAAGGGTTAGTCATTCACTACTAGACTAAGGGACCTTATGTATGTATGTATGTATGGGGGACAGAGGAAGGGTTAGTCATTCACTACTAGACTAAGGGACCTTACAGATGTATGTATGGGGGACAGAGGAAGGGTTAGTCATTCACTACTAGACTAATGGACCTTACAGATGTATGTATGTATGTATGGGGGACAGAGGAAGGGTTAGTCATTCACTACTAGACTGAGTGACCTTACAGATGTATGTATGTATGGGGACAGAGGAAGGGTTAGTCATTCACTACTAGACTGAGTGACCTTACAGATGTATGTTCACTACTAGACTGAGGGACCTTACAGATGTATGTATGGGGACAGAGGAAGGGTTAGTCATTCACTACTAGACTGGAGTGTATGTATGGGGGACAGAGGAAGGGTTAGTCTTCACTACTAGATGTTATGTGTATGTATGGGGGGACAGAGGAAGGGTTAGTCATTCACTACTAGACTGAGTGACCTTACAGATGTATGTATGTATGGGGGACAGAGGAAGGGTTAGTCATTCACTACTAGACTGAGGGACCTTACAGATGTATGTATGGGGGACAGAGGAAGGGTTAGTCATTCACTACTAGACTAATGGACCTTACAGATGTATGTATGTATGGGGGACAGAGGAAGGGTTAGTCATTCACTACTAGACTAATGGACCTTATGTATGTATGTATGTATGGGGGACAGAGGAAGGGTTAGTCATTCACTACTAGACTAATGGACCTTACAGATGTATGTATGTATGGGGGACAGAGGAAGGGTTAGTCATAATGGACCTCACTTCACTACCAGACTGAGGGACCTTACAGATGTATGTATGTATGGGGGACAGAGGAAGGGTTAGTCATTCACTACTAGACTAATGGACCTTACAGATGTATGTATGTATGTATGTATGGGGGACAGAGGAAGGGTTAGTCATTCACTACCAGACTGAGGGACCTTACAGATGTATGTATGTATGGGGGACAGAGGAAGGGTTAGTCATTCACTACTAGACTGAGTGACCTTACAGATGTATGTATGGGGGACAGAGGAAGGGTTAGTCATTCACTACTAGACTGAGGGACCTTACAGATGTATGTATGTATGGGGACAGAGGAAGGGTTAGTCATTCACTACTAGACTAATGGACCTTACAGATGTATGTATGAACAGAGGAAGGGTTAGTCATTCACTACTAGACTAAGGGACCTTACAGATGTATGTATGATGTATGTATGGGGGACAGAGGAAGGGTTAGTCATTCACTACTAGACTGAGGGACCTTACAGATGTATGTATGTATGGGGGACAGAGGAAGGGTTAGTCATTCACTACTAGACTAATGGACCTTACAGATGTATGTATGTATGGGGACAGTTAGTCATTCACTACTAGACTAATGGACCTTATGTATGGGGACAGAGGAAGGGTTAGTCATTCACTACTAGACTAATGGACCTTACAGATGTATGTATGTATGGGGGACAGAGGAAGGGTTAGTCATTCACTACTAGACTAATGGACCTTATGTATGGTATGTATGGGGGACAGAGGAAGGGTTAGTCATTCACTACCAGACTGAGGGACCTTACAGATGTATGTATGGGGGGACAGAGGAAGGGTTAGTCATTCACTACTAGACTAATGGACCTTACAGATGTATGTATGTATGTATGGGGGACAGAGGAAGGGTTAGTCATTCACTACTAGACTAAGGGACCTTACAGATGTCATTCACTACTAGTATGATATGTATGGGGGACAGAGGAAGGGTTAGTCATTCACTACTAGACTGAGGGACCTTACAGATGTATGTATGTATGGGGGGACAGAGGAAGGGTTAGTCATTCACTACTAGACTAAGGGACCTTACAGATGTATGTATGTATGGGGGACAGAGGAAGGGTTAGTCATTCACTACTAGACTAAGGGACCTTACAGATGTATGTATGTATGTATGGGGACAGAGGAAGGGTTAGTCATTCACTACTAGACTGGGGACCTTACAGATGTATGTATGTATGTAGGGGACAGAGGAAGGGTTAGTCATTCACTACTAGACTAAGGGACCTTACAGATGTATGTATGTATGTATGGGGGACAGAGGAAGGGTTAGTCATTCACTACTAGACTGAGGGACTTTACAGATGTATGTATGTATGGGGGACAGAGGAAGGGTTAGTCATTCACTACTAGACTGAGGGACTTTACAGATGTATGTATGTATGGGGGACAGAGGAAGGGTTAGTCATTCACTACTAGACTGAGGGACTTTACAGATGTATGTATGGGGGACAGAGGAAGGGTTAGTCATTCACTACTAGACTGAGGGACTTTACAGATGTATGTATGTATGGGGGACAGAGGAAGGGTTAGTCATTCACTACTAGACTGAGGGACTTTACAGATGTGGTATGTATGGGGGACAGAGGAAGGGTTAGTCATTCACTACTAGACTGAGGGACTTTACAGATGTATGTATGGAGGACAGAGGAAGGGTTAGTCATTCACTACTAGACTGAGGGACCTTACAGATGTATGTATGGGGGACAGAAGAAGGGTTAGTCATTCACTACTAGACTGAGGGACCTTACAGATGTATGTATGGAGGACAGAGGAAGGGTTAGTCATGTAGAGATAGGTTCCCCTGTCTTACTCTCCGTCGTGTTGAAATAGGTTCCCCTGTCTTACTCTCTGACATGTTGAGATGGGTTCCCCTGTCTTACTCTCTGTCATGTTGAGATGGGTTCCCTGTCTTACTCTCCGTCATGTTGAAATAGGTTCCCCTGTCTTACTCTCCGTCATGTTGAAATAGGTTCCCCTGTCTTACTCTCTGTCATGTTGAAATAGGTTCCCCTGTCTTACTCTCTCTGTCATGTTGAAATAGGTTCCCCTGTCTTACTCTCCGTCATGTTGAAATAGGTTCCCCTGTCTTACTCTCCGTCATGTTGAAATAGGTTCCCCTGTCTTACTCTCTGTCATGTTGAAATAGGTTCCCCTGTCTTAATCTCCGTCATGTTGAGATGGGTTCCCCTGTCTTACTCTCCGTCATGTTGAAATAGGTTCCCCTGTCTTACTCTCCGTCATGTTGAAATAGGTTCCCCTGTCTTACTCTCCGTCATGTTGAGATAGGTTCCCTGTCTTACTCTCCGTCATGTTGAAATAGGTTCCCTGTCTTACTCTCCGTCATGTTGAGATGGGTTCCCTGTCTTACTCTCCGTCATGTTGAAATAGGTTCCCCTGTCTTACTCTCTGTCATGTTGAAATAGGTTCCCCTGTCTTACTCTCCGTCATGTTGAAATAGGTTCCCCTGTCTTACTCTCCGTCATGTTGAAATAGGTTCCCCTGTCTTACTCTCCGTCGTGTTGAAATAGGTTCCCCTGTCTTACTCTCTGTCATGTAGAGATAGGTTCCCCTGTCTTACTCTCCGTCGTGTTGAGATAGGTTCCCCTGTCTTACTCTCCTTCATGTTGAGATGGGTTCCCCTGTCTTACTCTCCGTCATGTTGAAATAGGTTCCCCTGTCTTACTCTCTGTCATGTTGAGATAGGTTCCCCTGTCTTACTCTCCGTCATGTTGAGATAGGTTCCCTGTCTTACTCTCCGTCATGTTGAGATAGGTTCCCCTGTCTTACTCTCCGTCGTGTTGAGATAGGTTCCCTGTCTTACTCTCCGTCGTGTTGAGATAGGTTCCCCTGTCTTACTCTCCGTCATGTTGAGATAGGTTCCCCTGTCTTACTCTCCGTCGTGTTGAGATAGGTTCCCTGTCTTACTCTCCGTCGTGTTGAGATAGGTTCCCTGTCTTACTCTCCGTCGTGTTGAGATAGGTTCCCCTGTCTTACTCTCTGTCATGTAGAGATAGGTTCCCCTGTCTTACTCTCTGTCATGTTGAAATAGGTTCCCCTGTCTTACTCTCCATCATGTTGAGATAGGTTCCCCTGTCTTACTCTCCGTCGTGTTGAAATAGGTTCCCCTGTCTTACTCTCCATCATGTTGAGATAGGTTCCCCTGTCTTACTCTCTGTCATGTAGAGATAGGTTCCCCTGTCTTACTCTCCTTCATGTTGAGATGGGTTCCCTGTCTTACTCTCCGTCATGTTGAGATAGGTTCCCCTGTCTTACTCTCTGTCATGTAGAGATAGGTTCCCCTGTCTTACTCTCCGTCATGTTGAAATAGGTTCCCTGTCTTACTCTCTGTCATGTTGAAATAGGTTCCCCTGTCTTACTCTCTGTCATGTTGAAATAGGTTCCCCTGTCTTACTCTCCGTCATATTGAGATAGGTTCCCCTGTCTTACTCTCCGACATGTTGAAATAGGTTCCCTGTCTTACTCTCCGTCATGTTGAGATAGGTTCCCCTGTCTTACTCTCCGTCATGTTGAGATGGGTTCCCCTGTCTGTAAGGTCAGAGGAAAGGTCAGAGGAAGAGGAAGGGTTAGTCATTCATGTTGGAGCGAACCATTGAGAGGCTGAAGTAGCAAGCACATGGACATTAAGAGAAGATGATATCCAGGCCATATGACACCCAGACCATACTCTATTTATGTAGGAATACATTAACCAAGACCATACGTGCATTCATGACAGCTGAACATGCTGTGGTCAGCAGGGTGCAGGAATAAAGATGTAGGCAGGATGACTGATGGCTAACATGTAAAACATAGGCATGCAGTATATACATTATTTTTAGAACATGGAAAGAGTTCTGCCATCGTTGTGACCAAAAGCAGATACTAAGGGGAGTGACTTTGTGTACATATGTGATGTACACCAATACTATGTATGTATAAAAGCAGAGCCAGTGCTAAGAAGCGGCGGCTTTCCCGCGGACCAGCACGGCTTTAATAACTTGCATTAAAGTCTACATTGAATTCAACAGTTTCTTCTGAGAGTATTATATTTCTATAGACAGTATTATATTTCTGTAACGATTATCTACGACATATTTGGCGAGCTTGCCAGGAGATCAAAGGGGCCTGGGGACGTTCCAGGCTGGTGACAGTGTCTTTGGACAAAATTGCAAACGGGTGGCCACCCAGCTATTTGAAAAGGTAAGCTTGGTCTTACATAGTTGATTGTTTGTATAAATTGGTTCAGAGATACTGTCCCAGCAAGAGGGGCGTCAAGTAGGTCTCTATTTAAATTTCCTAAAAACCCAGTAAATGCTAAGGGCTTGTTGAATTCAATGAACTGCATGCATGTGTGATTTTGGGGGTTGTTAAAAGTGAATTTATGTATGCATGTGTAGTGACTAATTGGGGGCGGTGATCCTTGCCGGTGCCGGGTGTTTAGCGGAGGGGGCTTGCACCTGTTCTGGTCGGATGACTGGTGCGGCTGTTCGCTCTCTCTGGCTGAACTGCCTGGCCTGGTGAGGGCTGCTGCTGTCTACCCATATGGTCAAAATAGATCAATAAGTAGGTAGAAAAGTCCACGAATACCGCCCTTAAGGTGAAAAAGGGGTCTGCTTAGGTGGCATTCATGGTTACCGCCCCAATAGATTAGAAAGGGGGTCTGCTCGGATGAATAGAGTGCAGAAAAACGTTGACCCGATTTGGCAAGGTTAAACTGCAAAACAAATCCTGCGAGTAGAACGCTCCGTCTGTCTGAACGGAGGTCTCTAAATGAGCAGGTCACGCCATAATACAGCTCTGAGAAAAATATATATAAAATAAATAAATAAAAACAACAGAGGTCTGCGTTGGATGGGTGAAAAGGGTAGGAAGACACGCTGATCCGATTTGACAGTAGTAGTGTCATACCCTGAGAAAACCTATAGGATATAAACCGGTTTAAGAGGCCATAGGTCGTTTTAGGTAAAACGGAGTGTGTGAATGAACAAATGTGAATTCAACGTCTGAATGGAAGTAAGAACGTGTGTGTGTGTGCGTGTGTGTGTGTGTGCCAACTGATCAGGGAAAGGAATGCGCAAGCCCCTCTGTGACAGTTGACTGAGTGTAATTTCAGAAGGAGAGTGCATTTAACTCACTGAGAGGGGATAGAATCAATGGATATTGGAAAAATAAGGATAAGATAGAAACTACGTAAAGATAGATATATATATATATACACTGACATAATAAATGTGTTAATAACTATTCTGGAACGTGTTAAAAAGTATTAAACGGTTATAACGGTCTGTGAAGTAGAGAGAAAGAACACACAGGTAAAGCACAAATTATACTATATGGTAAAAATTCACCTAGACTGTCTCGAAGAAATAGTAAAAACAAACACATAAAGTAAGGGATATGGCCTAGGTATATACATTACAGCACCGTGAAGGACGGTAGGAGGAAGCAGGGCTCTGCACCAGGAGAGCCTGCAGGATAATAATAGCCTGAAGGAAAGGCAGAGGTGTCAGGTTACAGGAGCCAGAAGAGAGTGGGATTGGATAAGATTATCAAAATAGTATAAATTAGGAATAAAAACAATAAGAAACAGTAGAATAGAATATAATAAGTAAGAACCAATAAGTAAAAAGTGTAGATATTATAAATAATTAATTTAAAAGGAAAAGTATCAGATAGGATTAAAAACACCTGGTAAAGTTAAGAGACAGAGTAGACAACTGAAAAAATGAATAGAACACCAGTAGAGATCTTAGGGGTGAGGCACCTCCCGAGAAAAAAAAAAAAATAAATAGTGGCATGAAAACAAACAGACTGTTTCTCCCTGGAATATAGAGAGCCAAATTTAATAAATCACGGAGTCCCTGAAAGAAGAGCACGTTAATTCTAACAATTCGGCTTTAATATGAAAGAGCAAACTGGATAATGTAGGGCAACATTACCCGGTAAACAGGATAAATAAAATAAACAATTAAGGGAGGCAATTATGAATTGAAACGATCACATAAAACCATAATAACAAGCTCGATTTAATAACAATAATAATATATGCCATTTAGCAGACGCTTTTGTCCAGAGCGACTTGCAGTCATGTGTGCATACATTCTACGTGTGGGTGGTCCCGGGAATCGAGCCCACTGCCCTGGCGTTACAAGCGCCATGCTCTACCAACTGTGCTACAGAAGGGGTAATTTACCAGCGTTTTGATGTTAACATTCTACCATCAGAAAATACATTACGATGGGGGACAGATATGAATCTGCTTGCCCTCGCAGACGTGCGAGTGGTCAGCAGAGCTAGAGAATATCTCAGCGTAAGAAATAGCTCCCTGTTTTAGATGAGGAGCTAATGGGTATGGGAAGAATGAGTGTGAGGTGACCCTGAAACTTAGTAGAGCAGAGAATACAGCTACACAGGAGTTTGCATCTTTTTTAAAAAGCAACAACTAATCGTTTTGAGTAAGAATTACATTTTCATCAAGCGGTGTATAAGTCTTTGATCAATCAATAAGTGGTTCATGGAAATTACAGTTGATATGTGATGAAATACGTACTAGATCACGTTTTACCTAACCTTAAGTAATAAACCGATGGGATTTACTAACGGTCTCACTTGGAATCATGTTGCATTGAAACAATAGTTTCAGGGGTGATAAAATACGCGGTGGATTTGTTATTAGCGTCAAAGACGGGGAAATAAACGTATATGAAAAATCACCACCTTGGTAAAATTAGCTGGAGGAAAAGAAAAATGTAACATATTTGGTGTTTTTCAATTTCTAAGGAAAAAAACCTGGGATCAGGAAGAAACTATGCATTCTGTGCATGGCTAAACTAATCTCGCATGTTCAGAAAAACGTAAGGGGTTTTCAGTTTTGATAGACATTCTATACCGTCATTCTCTGAAACTGCTAATACGCTTATAGAATTAAATCATTGTATAAGTAATACTATTGGCTTGCTGATTAAAAGGTAACATTGTGAATGCTAATGAAATGTACACTTTCTTTTCCAGAAAAAGGGGTTTCATTTTCTCTGGTCAAAATGCCCTTGGAGACTGCGATACTGAGGAAGGCAGTTAGTAATAGTCAGCCGCTTTAAAAAGTAAACGTATCTGGATACGGCTATAAATGGAGTTCGGATAAGTGAGGCTAGTTCCCATGTGTTCTTAACCTTAACCTACTCTAGTAGGTGCACACCTTATACCGCGAACAATATGTGTTAGTGGATTTAATTTGAAAGGGGTCATTTTCAATTCAGTTTCGAATTGGGTGAGCAGAAGGATTGAAATATTTATTTTTCTGAAAATGTTTTAAAACGTTTCTTAAGAAAAAGGGAGTGTCAAATGCCCTTGAACCCTAAGAATTTCCCGTGAAGACTGATCAACTTCACTGGAAATTGTTGGAACAGGTGGGATGTCATTATAAAATGACTAAGAAACACCAGTCTCTACTCAAAGTGTACAATTACTTTGAGACTATTATTTCCTTAGGAAACTTATGAAGGGATGTAATCTTAAATTGACTAGTTACTCAAATGTTTATTTTTATTTAACATATGGTCATAGGCAAAATTATCAGTTCCCTGGGGTTATGGTCTTTGGGTAAATACACACATGTGCTTTGTTCATTCTGCATATAGAAGGGAAGTATATGTTAACAGGGGATGACAGTTACTCCAAATGGTTTATGATATAGGTATTGGGATAATTTCATTTTGGGTTTCAACACAAAATTTGCAACATTGGAATATTGGAGTGTGGGTGTCTGCTAGGGTTATGTTGATAATGACATAATCTGAAACTCGTCTGAAAGATTGCCAGTAGAATAAGGAAGTTATCATGGAAGGTGACGTCAGAATGCTTTAATGCATGGGAGAGATATTTTTATCACAACAAGTGTGTGAGATGCTCAAACGCACCCTACTGGCTGAAAAGTGAGGGATAACTGTGTCTGATGGCCTGTGAACTATATCTGAAATAGACATGCTGGAATGATGTGTGTTGAATTAAGAAGGTGGAATTTGAGTTAAAGTAAGCAATAGGGACTGTTATTCTGAATTTGGGTTGGACAATTTATACAACTTTTTAGTTATGATTTGGATATATAACTGTTTAAATTTACTAGGCCTAGGAAAGCTCTGGAAACTAATCCTGAGACAGGGAGGTTGACAGAATTGACAGAATATTAGATTAAGGGTTTTGTTTATTTTGTTTATTATGTCATTAGAACTTTAATGTTAAGTTGTATTGATATAATTAATTGAAAAGGTTTATAGTCTGTTTCGCGATAACACCAAGGATGGAGAAGAGACCAGGTTTAATTACATTAGGAGCAGTGGTAATTTTTTGCAATTATGCAGTTATCATTTATTTATTTTTATTTATTTATTTAAAAAAAAAAATAAAAAAAAATATATCAATCTCTTGGTTGGTCAATTTATTTTTGTTTTGAGGAACATAAATGTATATTGTTCCTAAGGAGGGATATAGATATAAATTGACTAAAATTGAGTTGAGAATGTTTAAGGAAATTAGGAGTAGTGACTTATATGATATGGGAACTGCATTGGGGATCTGAGGGGATCATAAATGAAGGTTATGATAGTGGAGGGGTGTTATTTCTAGAAACTATGTATATTATTAGAGAAGATACCTCACAGAAAAGGAAGGACAGCTGGCTGTGAAAAATGTAGAAATATAAAATATAGAGACAATTCTAAAAAGAAAATGTAACATTATACAGATTATGGTAAAAGTAATAAGTGGTGCAATTCTGAACATTATAGCAGAAGTTTAAGAAACTTATAACTGAGTTTTGTTAGGATTGGATATTCTTCCAACTGGAAGAGACTTGACTGATTACATGTTATTCTTACAGCAGTTGCTGTAGGGACCATAATTCGGCTATCATTATGTATAACTATATCAATGGCAGGAGGCAGGGTATTTGAGACAGAATGTTTACTACAGAGGGCTGTTATTTAGATATTACAAATCCGTGATCTTGCTATAAGAAGAAGGTCTGTTGTCAGGAAATAACCCATGTGTTAGTGTGTATGTCCTCAGAAAAAGAAAACAGCACTCAAGAGGCCAGATGGAAGGGCATGGGCTGAATTCTGGAGACTGAGTGTACACAAAGATACACCAGGCTGGAGGTATACCATACAGCACCTGCAATGGTACAGATCGCTATATGGCTCTCTTCGGTGGGTGAATAATTCTCACAAAAAGTAAGGTCCAGCTGAATAATGGGTGAGCTTGAAAACACCATGACAGAGGAACCAAGTTAGAGAGAAAGACTAGATTCCACTGTAAACATACTGGGTTTGGTTTGGGAGCTACTTGTTTTATTTGTTAATGCATCATGATGTGAAAAAGGATAGATGTTAGGGTACTCTAGACAACATGTTGAAGTCATTGATGTGAAAGCATATACAGTGTTAAATTACTTCAAAAAGAGAAATTGTTGATTAAGGATATGAATATGCTTATCAGTTGAAATGGAGCAGATGGAAACAAAATTTAAAAAATAAATAAATAAAATAAAAATGACATGATTTGGGAACACCTCTCAGAACCTGGGGCCGAAAGAGGAAGACTGGGTAAAAGCAAGAGGAAGCTTATTAGAGCTTTTATTTTTGTGGAGTCCAGCAGAAAAGCATCCTGGAGGCATAGAGTCAGGTGAAGAGAGAGTGGGAATTGTCATGGTCTCAGATTTCGCTATTCGTGAATATATTTATGCAAAACACATAACATTGTCAATACTGTTATGTTTTGTACTTTGCTTTCAAGTCGTATGTTTAGGAACCTGAACCAGGACGAGAGGTTCCACGTCTGATGATCCAAGGGGACCAGAGGGCCTTGTCCAGGTGATACCAGGAGATCTGGTCTACATTTGAGTGTTCCGGAAAAAGTGGGATCAGCCAAGGAGAAAAGGACCCAACGAAGTGGCCAGAGCAACAAGAACGACCGTCCAAGTGAAAGGAAGTCCGACGTGGTACCATCTGAACCACTGCACCAGAGTCCCATCAGAAACAAGGAGACAACCGCACAGCGATAAGAACACAGAGGATGCTGATTCAACAGGCGGGGAGCCCGGAAGGAGCAGGAGCAGCAGAGGAGATTGAGACGCCGGGGAGGGAGCCAAGAAACCAGCAGACCAAGTGGAAGCCAGGATACGACAAATGCACTGTCTGCTGCACTCAGAAAAAGGACGAAGAAGAAACAACACTGGAGAAAAAGCCTGCAAACAATCAATATTCTCTACAGTGGGGCCAGAGAGTCCAGGGTTGGGGGAAAATAACAGGCCTGCTACTCCTAATGACATACATGTTGAGGCAGACCTCCCTGACAGAAGCCCTCCACAGTGGGACCCCGAAATACCACCTACAGAATGGGAACAACTCTTCCCTGAAATCGATGCCTATCCAGATGGAAGCCCAGTCCAGTCAAGGAGGGAGCTCCAGGGGGAAGGAACAGAAAGGAGACCCCACAAGAAGGAGGAGAAGGAAGAGTCTCGCAGGCTGAAGAAGAGGAGGATTTCCTCACAATTGACTTTTCAAATCTTGAATGGTCCCGTAACAGACAATTGAAGATAGAACAACAAAAGAATAATGACATTGCCATGACAAGAGCAACAGTAAACACTGGTACAGGAACAACAGACTCACGCACAATTGAGCAGTATGGTGAAAACAGGAAAAGAAGAGAGGAACCCGCTGAACAATCTAAGAAGACTGACAAGGTTAGCATTTCTGTTCCACCTCAAATCATAACAGAAACAGGAGAACAGAAGTCAATCTCAATCAAGAGGATCAAACCTCTGCCTGAGACTACATTCTGTGGATGGACACATCATCAGACAAAGGGAGAAGTCATCTGGGACCCGAAAGGATGTGGCCTGACGGTAACCAAAAAAAGAAGATGAGTGGTTGCTTACCTTGAATAAGATCGAACATGTTGAAGGTGAAGAATTTATAGTTGAAATAGCAAGAACAAGGTTAACTGAAGGAAGTAGTGTAACTGTTATTAGAATTGGTCCTACGCCAATACCTGAACAGGAGGAGCCTGTGACAACCAGAACAATGACAACAACAGTGGCAGCTGTTACAAAGACTACGGTAGTCACCACTAGGCTAATGTCTACTGCTCTTACCAAGCAGTCCACTGTACCCACAAAGAAACCCGAAGCATCAGGGTCAGGAGGTTTTTACTGACATTTGGAACTTTCTAGCAAACTCTAACAATCTACCTCGAGAAAGGACATTGCGATTCCAACTGAGACTGTAACTCCAACTGATACTTTAACCCTAGAACTGCACAAGAACAAATCATTAAAGATATTAGTAAAAAATGAATGGTATGAATGGGCTCAATATACAGCATTAAAATTAAAAAAACGGACAAATTGCTTGTTATGTGCACCCTCCGCTGACAGAATTAGTGGTGGTACCTAATCCTTATGATTATAGGGACTGTGCTGACTTTAATAGGAACTTTTGTCATTTGAGTAGATCAGAAAGGCCGTATTGTCCAGCTGAATGTTTGTCATATTTGGGTAATCCATCCTATCAAAGATATTACAAGCAAGCTGGCTGGGGAAAATGGTGTCCAAGAATTGGATATACGGGTAGAACCACAAAAGTTAGAGGCCCCATAAAATATCAAATAGATTATCAACAACCGTATGAATGTTTTAACAGCACGAAAAGACAGAATGAGATGGGAAAGTTTAAAGGTAAATGTGGGATCACATGGCATTTAACTAAGGACACCAATTAGAATGCAGACACTCCAGTAAGGGCTATTTATCAAGCAGCTGGTAGTTGGGAGGAAAAGTATTTGTTCATGACGATTGTCAAAATCAAACTCTAGCGCTACCATTAATTGCACCGTATGAAGAACAGACTATGGTAGTGGCAAAAGGTTAAGGGCAACATTACAAATGAAGGACAAGCCTTTGTACAAGAGTGAGTTAGGTTGATTCAACAGATAAGTGTCACTGAATGGGATCCTGGTGAGTCTAAGCAAAATACAAAAAAATAGAGTAAGGAGGGAATATACATCTGACCAAGGTCTATTTAGATGCAATAGGACAACCTAGAGGAGTTCCTAATGAGTACAAAGCAAGAGATGAGATTAAGTCAGGATTTGAATCAATATTCCTGTGGATAACACCTAATAAGAACTTAGAGTGGATTAATTATATTTACTAAAACCAACAAAGACTCATTAATTATACTAACTCTGCATTGACAGCTTTGGGAGAACAGGTAGAGGCAACCAGTAGAATGACATGGCAGAATAGACAAGCTCTCAATTGGCTCTTAGCAGAAAAAGGAGTGTTTGTGTCATGTTTGGAGATGAATGTTGCACCTTTATTCCCAATAACACCGCACCTAATGGATCTTTCTTTATTGCTATGGCAAAACTTAAAGGATTAAGAGCAGAAGTAAAGGCTAATGCTGGGGTTGATGCCCATGTTTGGGATTGGTTGGACCTGACTTTGGGAAAGTGGGGTGCTATGGTTACTAGAATGGCTATCATGCTGGGAGGGGCTTACTGACACTGGGTATTGTGTTTTGTTGTGTTTTGCCATTGGTAAAATCTTTAGTGGTTCAGACAACAGTCAAACAAATGTCGGCACAAAAAGTTAATCCGCCTGTGGTAATTAATCCTGTACCTGGAATCCCTGGCCATTATACCAATAAGTATGGAATGCCTTGCAATGCTGTCGGAGGACCTCTAGACTGTTCCTTTGGTAATCCTAATTGTCTATATGGGGTTACTCCAGGGGGTGGTTATGCTTGCCATGGGTTGTGAAAAATATAAATAAAAGAGCACGTAGTCATCACGCTGTTCCTTTGTTGTGCTATGTAGTAGAAGGGGAGTCTATTGTCTGTTAGGAAGCCAAATGTTTTGTGTTGTTTTTGTGTTTATTTTTAATATATATATATCCATAAATATATATCCTTTTGTTTAATAAAAGTTAGGTTTGCCTTCTACAATAAGGATCATTGTTAACATGTGAGGTAACAGAGGGGATTCCGGTTACAAGTGTCCATGTCCTTAATCTTCTAACAGGTCTGGTTATCTTTGATAATAGTTGTTAGAGAGGTGTCTACAAGGGAGGATCATGTTAAGATGTTTTATTTTAGAATGATGTCATATTGCATTTATTTTTACAAACTGCAGGAAGTTTATTTTAACAGAACCATATTCATTGTATTATTTCTCTCAATTCTACATAACTGAGAACCTCAGGCAAGGCTATGTACTACATGCTCATTGCTTTTTCACAGTATATTCATTTATTGAAAGTGTTTTATTTTTGTTTCCAACTGTATCTTTTACTCCTATTTGTGTTATTGATTGGAGAAGTTTGGTCCAGTTGGGATGTGACATATTCATATTCATTTCATCTTCTATTTGTATGTATATAGTTGATGTTAGTTTTGCCTTCATCCTTCTTGGTGTTCTTTAAAGGGTTTTATGTGAGACTGTTCAGTCTCAGAGGGGAATTATGTTGGAGCGGACCATTGAGAGGCTGAAGTAGCAAGCACATGGACATTAAGAGAAGATGATATCCAGGCCATATGGACACCCAGACCATACTCTATTTATGCAGGGAATACATTAACCAAGACCATACGTGCATTCATGACAGCTGAACATGCTGTGGTCAGCAGGGTGCAGGAATAAAGATGTAGCAGTGATGACTGATGGCTAACATGTAAAACATAGGCATGCAGTATATACATTATTTTTAGAACATGGAAAGAGTTCTGCCATCGTTGTGACCAAAGCAGATACTAAGGGAGTGACTTTGTGTACATATGTGATGCACACAATACTATGATGTATAAAAGCAGAGCCAGTGCTAAGAAGCGGCGGCTTTCCGCAGGACCAGCACGCTTTAATAACTTGCATTAAAGTCTACATTGAATTCAACAGTTTCTTCTGAGAGTATTATATTTCTATAGACAGTATTATATTTCTGTAACGATT
>NW_026277338.1:0-5711 GCF_023373465.1 Oncorhynchus keta | reverse complement strand
GTGAAATCGTAGCAGAGCTGAGGTGAAGTCATGCAGAGCTGAGGTGAAGTCGTAGCAGAGCTGAGGTGAAGTCGTAGCAGAGCTGAGGTGAAGTCGTAGCAAGAGCTGAGGGTGAAGTCGTAGCTGGGCTGAGGTGAAGTCGTAGCAGAGCTGAGGTGGACGTAGCAGGCTGAGGTGAAGTCGTAGCCAGAGCTGAGGTGAAGTCGTATCAGAGCTGAGGTGAATTCGTAGCAGAGCTGAGGTGAAGTAGTAGCAGAGCTGAGGTGAAGAAGTATCAGAGCTGAGGTGAAGTCAGTAGCAGAGCTGAGGTGAAGTCGTTAGCAGAGCTGAGGTGAAGTCGTATCAGAGCTGAGGGTGAAGTCTGTAGCAGAGCTGAGGTGAAGTCGTATCAGAGCTGAGGTGAAGTATCAGAACTGAGGTGAAGTCGTAGCAGAGCTGAGTGAAGTCGTATGCAGAGCTGAGAGTGAAGTCAGTAGCAGAGCTGAGGTGAAGTCAATAGCAGAGCTGAGGTGAAGACGTATCAGAGCTGAGGTGAAGATCGTATCAGAGCTGAGGTGAAGTCGTAGCAGAGCTGAGGTGAAGTCGTATGCAGAGCTGAGGTGAAGTCGTAGCAGAGCTGAGGTGAAGTCGTAGCAGAGCTGAGGTGAAGTCGTATCAGAGCTGAGGTGAAGTCGTAGCAGAGCTGAGGTGAAGTCGTAGCAGAGCTGAGGTGAAGTCGTAGCAGAGTTGAGGTGAAGTCGTAGCAGAGCTGAGGTGAAGTCGTAGCAGAGCTGAGAGTGAAGTCGTAGCAGAGCTGAGGTGAAGTCGTAGCAGAGCTGAGGTGAAGTCGTAGCAGAGCTGAGGTGAAGTCGTAGCAGAGCTGAGGTGAAGTCGTAGCAGAGCTGAGGTGAAGTCGTAGCAGAGCTGAGGTGAAGTCGTATCAGAGCTGAGGTGAAGTCGTAGCAGAGCTGAGGTGAAGTCGTATCAGAGCTGAGGTGAAGTCGTATCAGAGCTGAGGTGAAGTCGTAGCAGAGCTGAGGTGAAGTCGTAGCAGAGCTGAGGTGAAGTCGTAGCAGAGCTGAGGTGAAGTCGTAGCAGAGCTGAGGTGAAGTCGTAGCAGAGCTGAGGTGAAGTCGTAGCAGAGCTGAGGTGAAGTCGTAGCAGAGCTGAGGTGAAGTCGTAGCAGAGCTGAGGTGAAGTCGTAGCAGAGCTGAGGTGAAGTCAGTAGCAGAGCTGAGGTGAAGTCGTAGCAGAGCTGAGGTGAAGTCGTAGCAGAGCTGAGGTGAAGTCGTAGCAGAGCTGAGGTGAAGTCGTAGCAGAGCTGAGGTGAAGTCGTAGCAGAGCTGAGGTGAAGTCATAGCAGAGCTGAGGTGAAGTCGTAGCAGAGCTGAGGTGAAGTCGTAGCAGAGCTGAGGTGAAGTCGTAGCTGGGCTGAGGTGAAGTCGTAGCAGAGCTGAGGTGAAGTCGTAGCAGAGCTGAGGTGAAGTCGTAGCAGAGCTGAGGTGAAGTCGTAGCAGAGCTGAGGTGAAGTCGTAGCAGAGCTGAGGTGAAGTCGTAGCAGAGCTGAGGTGAAGTCGTAGCAGAGCTGAGGTGAAGTCGTAGCACGTGCCAAGATGCTTTCACTTGTGTCGTTACTGGAATGCAGGTGTGGAAGGAGGGAGGGTGAAACTGCTGAATGTCCAACCGTGGCAGATTCACAGCCCAGATCCTCGTGCTGCTGTAGAGGAAACTAATGGCTTACGGAGAAAACCGAGGTCTAGCTAACTCTTCCTCCATCACACACACACACACACACACACACACACACACACACACACACACACACACACACACACACACACACACACACACACACACACACACACACACACACACACACACACACACACACACACACACACACACACACACACACACACACACAATAACTACCAGATGAAAGCCTTTTGCCCCCTCTTTCACAACAGCGCTCTTCCCTCTCCCCGCTGTTCTCCCTGTTTCCAGAGGAACCCGGAGCATTGGTGGCAGACTTCTGGACGGGGTGGCTAGCATCTGTGGTCTGGGTATGCTGCGGTCTTGTCTGGGTGGCAGGCGGGAGAGGGGCATCTGTGGTCTGGGTATGCTGCTGTCTTGTCTGGGTGGCAGGCGGAGAGGGGGCATCTGTGGTCTGGGTATGCTGCTGTCTTGTCTGGGTGGCAGAATAGGCGGGAGAGGGGCATCTGTGGTCTGGGTATGCTGCTGTCTTGTCTGGGTGGCAGGAGGGAGAGGGCATCTGTGGTCTGGGTATGCTGCTGTCTTGTCTGGGTGGCAGGCGGGGAGGGCATCTGTGGTCTGGGTATGCTGCTGTCTTGTCTGGGTGGCAGGCGGGAGAGGGCATCTGTGGTCTGGGTATGCTGCTGTCTTGTCTGGGTGGCAGGAGGAGAGGGGCATCTGTGGTCTGGGTATGCTGCTGTCTTGTCTGGGTGGCAGGTCTGGACGAGTGGCAGCATCTGTGGTCTGGGTATGCTGCTGTCTTGTCTGGGTGGCAGGTGGGAGAGGGACATCTGTGGTCTGGGTATGCTGCTGTCTTGTCTGGGTGGCAGGTGGGAGAGGGACATCTGTGGTCTGGGTATGCTGCTGTCTTGTCTGGGTGGCAGGTGGGAGAGGGACATCTGTGGTCTGGGTATGCTGCTGTCTTGTCTGGGTGGCAGGTGGGAGAGGGACATCTGTGGTCGAGAGGGACATCTGTGGTCTGGGTATGCTGCTGTCTTGTCTGGGTGGCAGGTGGGAGAGGGACATCTGTGGTCCGGGTGGCAGGCGGAGAGGGACATCTGTGGTCTGGGTATGCTGCCGTCTTGTCTGGGTGGCAGGTGGGAGGGGGGTATTGCTGGGTATCTAGCCCCTTGGCTAGTGTTTAGTGCCACCCCATACCCCAGTCTGCCTCCCGGCCTCTCTGCCTCCCTTTACTAAGCTTCTCTCTCTCTCCCTCTTCCTCTCTTCATGGGCTATCAGGGCCTCCTTCTTTCCACTCCTCTCCTTGACCTCACCTCTCACCTTCCCCCCTACTCACAAGGCAGGCAATACGCTTGACCTCATCTTTACTAGATGCTGTTCTTCCACTAACCTCATTGCAACTCCCTCCAAGTCTCCGACCACTACCTTGTATCCTTTTCCCTCTCGCTCTCATCCAACACTTCCCACACTGCCCCTACTCGGATGGTATCGCGCCGTCCCAACCTTCGCTCTCTCTCCCCGCTACTCTCTCCTCTTCCATCCTATCATCTCTTCCCTCTGCTCAAACTTTCTCCAACCTATCTCCTGATTCTGCCTCCTCAACCCTCCTCTCCTCCCTTTCTGCATCCTTTGACTCTCTATGTCCCCTATCCTCCAGGCCGGCTCGTCCTCCCCTCCCGCTCCGTGGCTCGACGACTCATTGCGAGCTCACAGAACAGGGCTCCGGGCAGCCGAGCGGAAATGGAGGAAAACTCGCCTCCTGCGGACCTGGCATCCTTTCACTCCCTCCTCTCTACATTTTCCTCCTCTGTCTCTGCTGCTAAAGCCACTTTCTACCATTCTAAATTCCAAGCATCTGCCTCTAACCCTAGGAAGCTCTTTGCCACCTTCTCCTCCCTCCTGAATCCTCCCCCTCCCTCCCCTCTCTGCAGATGACTTCGTCAACCATTTTGAAAAGAAGGTCGACGACATCCGATCCTCGTTTGCTAAGTCAAACGACACCGCTGGTTCTGCTCACACTGCCCTACCCTATGCTCTGACCTCTTTCTCCCCTCTCTCCAGATGAAATCTCGCGTCTTGTGACGGCCGGCCGCCCAACAACCTGCCCGCTTGACCCTATCCCCTCCTCTCTTCTCCAGACCATTTCCGGAGACCTTCTCCTTACCTCACCTCGCTCATCAACTCATCCCCTGACCGCTGGCTACGTCCTCCCGTCTTCAAGAGAGCGAGAGTTGCACCCTTCTGAAAAAACCTACACTCGATCCCTCCGATGTCAACAACTACAGACCAGTATCCCTTCTCTCTTTTCTCTCCAAAACTCTTGAGCGTGCCGTCCTTGGCCAGCTCTACCGCTATCTCTCTCAGAATGACCTTCTTGATCCAAATCAGTCAGGTTTCAAGACTAGTCATTCAACTGAGACTGCTCTTCTCTGTATCACGGAGGCGCTCCGCACTGCTAAAGCTAACTCTCTCTCCTCTGCTCTCATCCTTCTAGACCTATCGGCTGCCTTCGATACTGTGAACCATCAGATCCTCCTCTCCACCCTCTCCGAGTTGGGCATCTCTCGGCGCGGCCCACGCTTGATTGCGTCCTACCTGACAGGTCGCTCCTACCAGGTGGCGTGGCGAGAATCTGTCTCTCACCACGCGCTCTCACCACTGGTGTCCCCAGGGCTCTGTTCTAGGCCCTCTTATTCTCGCTATACACCAAGTCACTTGGCTCTGTCATAACCTCACATGGTCTCTCCTATCATTGCTATGCAGACGACACACAATTAATCTTCCTTTCCCCCTTCTGATGACCAGGTGGCGAATCGCATCTCTGCATGTCTGGCAGACATATCAGTGTGGATGACGGATCACCACCTCAAGCTGAACCTCAGCAAGACGGAGCTCCTCTTCCTCCCGGGAAGGACTGCCCGTTCCATGATCTCGCCATCACGGTTGACAACTCCATTGTGTCCTCCTCCCAGAGCGCTAAGAACCTTGGCGTGATCCTGGACAACACCCTGACGTTCTCAACTAACATCAAGGCGGTGTCCCGCTCCTGTAGGTTCATGCTCTACAACATCCGCAGAGTACGACCCTGCCTCACACAGGAAGCGGCGCAGGTCCTAATCCAGGCACTTGTCATCTCCCGTCTTGATTACTGCAACTCGCTGTTGGCTGGGCTCCTGCCTGTGCCATTAAACCCCTACAACTCATCCAGAACGCCGCAGCCCGCCTGGTGTTCAACCTTCCCAAGTTCTTCTCACGTCACCCCGCTCCTCCGCTCTCTCCACTGGCTTCCAGTTGAAGCTCGTGATCCGCTACAAGACCATGGTGCTTGCCACGGAGCTGTGAGGGGAACGCACCTCAGTACCTCCAGGCTCTGATCAGGCCCTACACCCAAACAAGGGCACTGCGTTCATCCACCTCTGGCCTGCTCGCCTCCCTACCACTGAGGAAGTACAGTTCCCGCCAGCCCAGTCAAACTGTTCGCTGCTCTGGCCCCCCAATGGTGGAACAAACTCCTCACGACAATCCTTCTCACCCCTTTCTCCCCCAACAAGATTTAGATGCACTATTGTAAAGTGGCTGTTCCACTGGATGTCATAAGGTGAATGCACCAATTTGTAAGTCGCTCTGGATAAGAGCGTCTGCTAAATGACTTAAATGTAAATGTAATGTAAATGACATCAGGAGAGTTCAGGACATCAGGAGAGTTCAGGACATCAGGAGAGTTCAGGACATCAGGAGAGTTCAGGACATCCAGGAGAGTTCAGGACATCAGGAGAGTTCAGGACATCAGGAGAGTTCAGGACATCAGGAGAGTTCAGGACATCAGGAGAGTTCAGGAGCATCAGGAGAGTTCAGGACATCAGGAGAGTTCAGGACATCAGGAGAGTTCAGGACATCAGGAGAGTTCAGGACATCCAGGAGGAGTTCAGGACATCAGGAGAGTTCAGGACATCAGGAGAGTTCAGGATGGTGCTCCTGCATGGGGCCTCGTTACAGGAATATGGTGCTCCTGCATGGGG
>NW_026277337.1:0-1094 GCF_023373465.1 Oncorhynchus keta | reverse complement strand
AGACAGTATATCTTGCTGGCTCTGTCATAATATAATAGAGACAGTAGATCTAGCTGGTCTGTTATAATATAATAGAGACAGTAGATCTAGCTGGTCTGTCATAATATAATAGAGACAGTATATTGAGCTGGTCTGTCATAATATAATAGAGACAGTAGATCTAGCTGGTCTGTCATAATATAATAGAGACAGTAGATCTAGCTGGTCTGTCATAATATAATAGAGACAGTAGATCTAGCTGGTCTGTCATAATATAATAGAGACAGTAGATCTAGCTGGTCTGTCATAATATAATAGAGACAGTAGATCTAGCTGGTCTATTATAATATAATAGAGACAGTAGATATAGCTGGCCTGTCATAATATAATAGAGAGTATATTGAGCTGGTTTGTCATAATATAATAGAGACAGTAGATCTAGCTGGTCTGTCATATTATAATAGAGGCAGTAGATCTAGCTGGTCTGTCATAATATAATAGAGACAGTAGATCTAGCAGGTCTGTCATAATATAATAGAGGCAGTAGATCTAGCTGGTCTGTCATAATATAATAGAGACAGTAGATCTAGCTGGTCTGTCATAATATAATAGAGACAGTAGATCTAGCTGGTCTGTCATAATATAATAGAGGCAGTAGATCTAGCTGGTCTGTCATAATATAATAGAGACAGTAGATCTAGCTGGTCTGTCATAATATAATAGAGGCAGTAGATCTAGCTGGTCTGTCATAATATAATAGAGACAGTAGATCTAGCTGGTCTGTCATAATATAATAGAGACAGTAGATCTAGCTGGTCTGTCATAATATAATAGAGACAGTATATTGAGCTGGTTTGTCATAATATAATAGAGACAGTAGATCTAGCTGGTCTGTCATATTATAATAGAGGCAGTAGATCTAGCTGGTCTGTCATAATATAATAGAGACAGTAGATCTAGCTGGTCTGTCATAATATAATTGAGGCAGTAGATCTAGCTGGTCTGTCATAATATAATAGAGACAGTAGATCTAGCTGGTCTGTCATAATATAATAGAGACAGTAGATCTAGCTGGTCTGTCATAATATAATTGAGGCAGTAGATCTAGCTGGTCT
>NW_026277336.1:67500-78696 GCF_023373465.1 Oncorhynchus keta | reverse complement strand
GAGTGTGTGTCTTATTATGGTAATATACACACACACACACACACACACACACACACACACACACACACACACACACACACACACACACACACACACACACACACACACACACACACACACACACACACACACACACACACTTCATGACTATGAATACCTTATCATAACTACCAGTGAAACAAGACAATAGCAACATAGAACAAGACATAGCAAGACAAGCAAGACATAGCATACAGACAGAGCAACATAGGACAATCAAGACGTAGCATACAGACAGAGCAACATAGGACAAGCAAGACGTAGCATACAGACAGAGCAACATAGGACAAGCAAGACGTAGCATACAGACAGAGCAACATAGGACAAGCAAGACGTAGCATACAGACAGAGCAACATAGGACAAGCAAGATGTAGCATACAGACAGAGCAACATAGGACAAGCAAGACGTAGCATACAGACAGAGCAACATAGGACAAGCAAGACGTAGCATACAGACAGAGCAACATAGGACAAGCAAGACATAGCATACAGACAGAGCAACATAGGACAAGCAAGACATAGCATACAGACAGAGCAACATAGGACAAGCAAGACGTAGCATACAGACAGAGCAACATAGGACAAGCAAGACATAGCATACAGACAGAGCAACATAGGACAAGCAAGACATAGCATACAGACAGAGCAACATAGGACAAGCAAGACATAGCATACAGACAGAGCAACATAGGACAAGCAAGACGTAGCATACAGACAGAGCAACATAGGACAAGCAAGACATAGCATACAGACAGAGCAACATAGGGCAATCAAGACGTAGCATACAGACAGAGCAACATAGGACAAGCAAGACGTAGCATACAGACAGAGCAACATAGGACAAGCAAGACATAGCATACAGACAGAGCAACATAGGACAAGTAAGACGTAGCATACAGACAGAGCAACATAGGACAAGCAAGATGTAGCATACAGACAGAGCAACATAGGACAAGCAAGACGTAGCATACAGACAGAGCAACATAGGACAAGCAAGACATAGCATACAGACAGAGCAACATAGGACAAGCAAGACATAGCATACAGACAGAGCAACATAGGACAAGCAAGACATAGCATACAGACAGAGCAACATAGGACAAGCAAGACGTAGCATACAGACAGAGCAACATAGGACAAGCAAGACATAGCATACAGACAGAGCAACATAGGACAAGCAAGACGTAGCATACAGACAGAGCAACATAGGACAAGCAAGACATAGCATACAGACAGAGCAACATAGGACAAGCAAGACGTAGCATACAGACAGAGCAACATAGGACAAGCAAGACATAGCATACAGACAGAGCAACATAGGACAAGCAAGACGTAGCATACAGACAGAGCAACATAGGACAAACAAGACATAGCATACAGACAGGCAACATAGGACAAGCAAGACGTAGCATACAGACAGAGCAACATAGGACAAGCAAGACGTAGCATACAGACAGAGCAACATAGGACAAGCAAGACATAGCATACAGACAGAGCAACATAGGACAAGCAAGACGTAGCATACAGACAGAGCAACATAGGACAAGCAAGACATAGCATACAGACAGAGCAACATAGGACAAGCAAGACGTAGCATACAGACAGAGCAACATAGGACAAGTAAGATGTAGCATACAGACAGAGCAACATAGGACAAGCAAGATGTAGCATACAGACAGAGCAACATAGGACAAGCAAGACGTAGCATACAGACAGAGCAACATAGGACAAGCAAGACGTAGCATACAGACAGAGCAACATAGGACAAGCAAGACATAGCATACAGACAGAGCAACATAGGACAAGCAAGACGTAGCATACAGACAGAGCAACATAGGACAAGCAAGACATAGCATACAGACAGAGCAACATAGGACAAGCAAGACGTAGCATACAGACAGAGCAACATAGGATAAGTAAGACGTAGCATACAGACAGAGCAACATAGGACAAGCAGCATACAGACAGAGCAATATAGGACAAGCAAGACGTAGCATACAGACAGAGCAACATAGGACAAGCAAGACATAGCATACAGACAGAGCAACATAGGACAAGCAAGACGTAGCATACAGACAGAGCAACATAGGACAAGCAAGACGTAGCATACAGACAGAGCAACATAGGACAAGCAAGACGTAGCATACAGACAGAGCAACATAGGACAAGCAAGACGTAGCATACAGACAGAGCAACATAGGACAAGCAAGACATAGCATACAGACAGAGCAACATAGGACAAGCAAGACGTAGCATACAGACAGAGCAACATAGGACAAAAAGCAGCAAGACAAAAATCATAAAAGCAACAAAGTGTTTCCACACCTCACAAGCTACAGACAACAGACGACATGGAAAGCGGCAACACACAGCTAGGGATTATGATCACAAATCTGATTGACCTTTAGCCGTGTCTTCATGCATTTTGTGAAAGTGTGATATGTGGTGCAGTTATGTGTGTCTGATGGCAGTGTATTCCAGACATAGGAAGCTCTCACAGAGAAAACGGATTTACTAAAGGTGTTTTTCCTTAAGGGAACTATACAGTCACCTCTCATGGCAGACCTTGTGGATCTGCTGCCATATGTTTGGGTTTTCTGTTTAACAAAAGTACTGATTGGAGGGGGAGGAGTCAGGCCATTTAGGATCTTGAATACAAGACATGCGTCGGTGTATTGCACAAGATTTTCCCAACTCAGGAGCTCATGCTTTCTGAGGATGTAACAGTGATGATGGCTATTGGGCTTCCTATCAAGCACTTTGAGAGCCTGTTTGTAGACAGACTGAATAGGTTTTAATGCTGTACAGCAAGCTTGGGCCCAACTAGTCAAGCAGTATGTTAAGTGGGGGAGTATCATAGATTTGAAGTATAGTTTTGCTACCTCTGTAGTCAAACAATTTCGTATAAATCGGAAATTATCTAGGTTGAATTTGGTTATTTGAATTACCTTTTTCACATGCTTTTTAAAAGAAAGGTTGGAATCAAGTATGATGCCAAGGTACTTAAAATCGGATACCACCTGGAGCTTCTCCCCTGACACATAGACATCTGGCTCAGTAGCATCTGTTGCCCTCTTTGTGAAGAACATGCAAACAGTTCTTTTCACATTGAGATGCAAACACGAGTCACTGAGCCACTTTGTAACCTGGACCATTACAGTAGTGAGTCACTGAGCCACTTTGTAACCTGGACCATTACAGTAGTGAGTCACTGAGCCACTTTGTAACCTGGACCATTACAGTAGTGAGTCACTGAGCCACTTTGTAACCTGGACCATTACAGTAGTGAGTCACTGAGCCACTTTGTAACCTGGACCACTACAGTAGTGAGTCACTGAGCCACTTTGTAACCTGGACCATTACAGTAGTGAGTCACTGAGCCACTTTGTAACCTGGACCATTACAGTAGTGAGTCACTGAGCCACTTTGTAACCTGGACCATTACAGTAGTGAGTCACTGAGCCACTTTGTAACCTGGACCATTACAGTAGTGAGTCACTGAGCCACTTTGTAACCTGGACCACTACAGTAGTGAGTCACTGAGCCACTTTGTAACCTGGACCATTACAGTAGTGAGTCACTGAGCCACTTTGTAACCTGGACCATTACAGTAGTGAGTCACTGAGCCACTTTGTAACCTGGACCACTACAGTAGTGAGTCACTGAGCCACTTTGTAACCTGGACCACTACAGTAGTGAGTTCTTGTGCAGCTTTTCCCATTTGTGAGAAAGAACATGACAGATAACAAGCATTTATAACCAGATATTTTTCTAAACATAAAACAAGGACATTATAACTGTAGTTAGCTCATTCAGTAACTATTCTAAGTAACCTATACATCTGGCCCTTTTTAACTCTCTGTTTGACTGAATCACATCAGACAAGCCATCTACCCTTCTCCTGAGATGCGTCCTGAATAGCACCCTATTCCCTACGTAGCTCGCACTACTTTGGTCCAGAGCTCTATGGGTCCTGGTCAAAAGTAGTGCGCTGCATAGGGAATAGGGTGCCATTTGGGACGCATACAACCCCATGAAGCAATCAGCAGCAGCTGCTCTCAGGCAGGCAGAAGCAGAGAAAAGCTAACACACTCCAACTACACAGGCCTGACCCCAAGCCCTACACAGTTACTATGGAGACAGAGTGAGCGAGACAGAGAGAGAGAGAGAGAGACAGACAGACAGACAGAGAGAGAGACAGACAGACAGACAGACAGACAGACAGACAGACAGACAGACAGACAGACAGACAGACAGACAGACAGACAGAGAGACAGAGAGAGGGGGGGATGGAGCGAGAGAGAGAGACAGAGAGAGAGAGAGAGAGAGAGAGAGAGAGAGAGAGAGAGAGAGAGAGAGAGAGAGAGAGAGACAGACAGACAGACAGACAGAGAGACAGAGAGAGGGGGATGGAGAGAGAGAGAGAGAGAGAGAGAAAGAAAGAGGCAGAGAGAGGGGGTGGAGGAGGAGAGATGAGGAAGCGAGAGCAGGAGACAGAGAGAAGCCGGCATATAAAACATAAAGGCGTTGTGAGGGGGAATCAGTATTATCAGTATGTATTATTTATGCTTTATTTATGCTTTATGGGAAATCCACACACACACAGAGAGCCTCCACACAGCTTCCACATCTCCTCTGCTCTCGGACTGTACTGAGGGCTGTACTACATTAAAGTTGTGGTAATATAGGAGACACTATACCTACCAGTCTGTAGATCAGCTGTACTACATTAAAGTTGTGGTAATATAGGAGACACTATACCTACCAGTCTGTAGATCAGCTGTACTACATTAAAGTTGTGGTAATATAGGAGACACTATACCTACCAGTCTGTAGATCAGCTGTACTACATTAAAGTTGTGGTAATATAGGAGACACTATACCTACCAGTCTGTAGATCAGCTGTACTACATCATTGAACTTAAGAATGTGTTTCTTAACTGACTTGCCTAGTTAAATAATCGTAAAATAAAATAAAATGTAAGGCAGTATTCACCCTGCTGTGTGTGTGTGTGTGTGTGTGTGTGTGTGTGTGTGTGTGTGTGTGTGTGTGTGTGTGTGTGTGTGTGTGTGTGTGTGTGTGTGTGTGTGTGTGTGTGTGTGTGTGTGTGTGTGTGTGTGTGTGTGTGTGTGTGTGTGTGTGTGTGTGTGTGTGTGTGTGTGTGTGTGTGTGTGTGTGTGTGTGTGTGTGTGTGTGTGTGTGTGTGTAGCCTAATCCTATCAGGAAAATCTTTGGAGGTGTCTGTGAAAACAGTGTTTCCTCACACCCAGTCTGTCTACCACCTCCCTCCCTCCCTCCCTCCCTCCCTCCCTCCCTCCCTCCCTCCCTCCCTCCCTCCCTCCCTCCCCCCCACCCCTCCCTGTGCCTGCACTGCACACACACCCCGCCCTTCAATACGACCGCATCACACGCTGGCAGATTAAAAACAACCCCTTTGTCCCCCCCACAATGTGGGTTAACACACTTCCTGGTGCTCCACAGACTGTCAGACAGACAGACTGTCAGACAGACAGACTGTCAGACAGACAGACTGTCAGACAGACAGCACTATGACACAGAGGCTACTATTCAGTCGTTGTGTTAGTCCATAAAGGCTTATTACACTGTCTGAGTATATTATAGTCTACAGAAAGCATGATGGGTTCGTTTTATACTCCCGCAAGGTGATTGATAGCGATTTCATTTGGCATTCAATTAAAAATCATTGTAAGAGCTATAGGGGATTATTTAAATTGAACATTTATATAATGGTCCTTTCACTGGGGAATCAAAAACAGCTGTTATTATACAGAGACTCTATAGACTAGAGGTCATGTACATGGGACACGTTATCTGTCATTATACAGAGACTCTATAGACTAGAGGTCATGTACATGGGACACGTTATCTGTTATTATACAGAGGCTCTATAGACTAGAGGTCATGTACATGGGACACGTTATCTGTTATTATACAGAGACTCTATAGACTAGAGGTCATGTACATGGGACACGTTATCTGTCATTATACAGAGACTCTATAGACTAGAGGTCATGTACATGGGACACGTTATCTGTTATTATACAGAGGCTCTATAGACTAGAGGTCATGTACATGGGACACGTTATCTGTTATTATACAGAGACTCTATAGACTAGAGGTCATGTACATGGGACACGTTATCTGTTATTATACAGAGACTCTATAGACTAGAGGTCATGTACATGGGACACGTTATCTGTCATTATACAGAGACTCTATAGACTAGAGGTCATGTACATGGGACACGTTATCTGTTATTATACAGAGACTCTATAGACTAGAGGTCATGTACATGGGACACGTTATCTGTCATGATACAGAGACTCTATATATATAGAGAGACTCTCCTCTCCCTGCATCCAGTCTCACACACACACACACACACACACACACACACACACACACACACACACACACACACACACACACACACACACACACACACACACACACACACACACACACACACACACACACACACACACACACACACACACGTCTCACATTGTTGACAAAGTGATGTAAAGAGCCGTCTTCAGTACAGGATATATAGACCAATCATCTGTTAGTACAGGAGCAATAGACCAATCATCTGTTAGTACAGGAGCAATAGACCAATCATCTGTTAGTACAGGAGCAATAGACCAATCATCTGTTAGTACAGGAGCTATAGACCAATCATCTGTTAGTACAGGAGCAATAGACCAATCATCTGTTAGTACAGGAGCAATAGACCAATCATCTGTTAGTACAGGAGCTATAGACCAATCATCTGTTAGTACAGGAGCTATAGACCAATCATCTGTTAGTACAGGAGCTATAGAACAATCATCTGTTAGTACAGTAGCTATAGACCAATCATCTGTTACTACAGGAGTATGTCCAGTAGCAGCTCTACAACAACGGCAGGTTGAAGCTTCTGATCAACTGGCACTAATCTATTATTTAATGCACAGAGCCGTCCTCCATTCATTCCCATTCACCACAGAGCCGTCCTCCATTCATTCCCCTTCACCACAGAATCGTCCTCCATTCATTCCCATTCACCACAGAGCCGTCCTCCATTCATTCCCCTTCACCACAGAATCGTCCTCCATTAATTTCCATTCACCACAGAATCATCCTCCATTAATTCCCATTCACCACAGAATCGTCCTCCATTCATTCCATTCACCACAGAATCGTCCTCCATTTATTCCCATTCACCACAGAGCCGTCCTCCATTCATTCCCATTCACCACAGAATCATTCTCCATTCATTCCCATTCAACATAGAATCGTCCTCCAGTCATTCCCATTCACCACAGAATCGTCCTCCATTCATTCCCATTCACCACAGAATCGTCCTCCATTCATTCCCATTCACCACAGAATCGTCCTCCATTCATTCCCATTCACCACAGAATCGTCCTCCATTCATTCCCATTCACCACAGAATCGTCCTCCATTAATTCCCATTCACCACAGAATCATCCTCCATTCATTCCCATTCGACATAGAATCGTCCTCCAGTCATTCCCATTCACCACAGAATCATCCTCCATTCATTCCCATTCACCACAGAGCCATCCTCCATTCATTCCCATTCACCACAGAGCCATCCTCCATTCATTCCCATTCACCACAGAGGCGTCCTCCATTCATTCCCATTCACCACAGAGCCATCCTCCATTCATTCCCATTCACCACAGAGCCATCCTCCATTCATTCCCATTCACCACAGAGCCATCCTCCATTCATTCCCATTCACCACAGAGCCATCCTCCATTCATTCCCATTCACCACAGAGCCATCCTCCATTCATTCCCATTCACCACAGAGCCATCCTCCATTCATTCCCATTCACCACAGAACAGAGTATGTCAACTAATCTGCCTCAAAGCCTATTTTCAGCATATGACCTATCTCATTTTATTGTGAGGCCTATTCTTTATCACACATTCCATGGTGTGTGTGAAACCACAGTGCTGTATTAGCCATGTGTGTGTGTGTGTGTGTGTGTGTGTGTGTGTGTGTGTGTGTGTGTGTGTGTGTGTGTGTGTGTGTGTGTGTGTGTGTGTGTGTGTGTGTGTGTGTGTGTGTGTGTGTGTGTGTGTGTGTGTGTGTTGCAGTGTCTGGAGCTGTAGTGCTCACAGAAAATGACAAACATCTTCATTAGGTGGTCCGGCTGTTTAGGGAACCATGTAGCGTGTGATTGCAAACACACATTTCCTTTGTCATGACTTGACACCTGATTAATTGCGACCAGACTTCCCATATCCCATATGCTGAACATGTTCCCCTCCCCCACTGTAATATATAAATGTAATTAACTCAGATGAACCACACAATTGATCTGTTCTGAATTCTAGGGTGAGGTGTTCCAATAGTCCTTATAGGGGAGGACTCTAGTGTCTTTATAGGGGAAGGACTCGTGTCTTTATAGGGGGAGGACTCTAGTGTGTTTATAGAGGGAGGACTCTAGTGTCTTTATAGGGGAGGACTTGTGTCTTTATAGGGGGAGGACTCTAGTGTCTTTATAGGGGAAGGACTCGTGTCTTTATAAGGGGAGGACTCTAGTGTCTTTATAGGGGGAGGACTCTAGTGTCTTTATAGGGGAGGACTTGTGTCTTTATAGGGGGAGGACTCTAGTGTCTTTATAGGGGAAGGACTCGTGTCTTTATAGGGGAGGACTCTAGTGTCTTTATAGGGGGAGGACTCTAGTGTCTTTATAGGGGGAGGACTCTAGTGTCTTTATAGGGGAGGACTTTAGTGTCTTTATAGGGGAGGGCTCTAGTGTCTTTATAGGGGGAGGACTCTAGTGTCTTTATAGGGGGAGGACTCTAGTGTCTTTATAGGGGGAGGACTCTAGTGTCTTTATAGGGGGAGGACTCTAGTGTCTTTATAGGGGGATGATTCTAGTGTCTTTATAGGGGGGACTCTAGTGTCTTTATAGGGGGAGGACTCTAGTGTCTTTATAGGGGAGGACTCTAGTGTCTTTATAGGGGAGGATTCTAGTGTCTTTATAGGGGGGGGACTCTAGTGTCTTTATAGGGGGAGGACTCTAGTGTATTTATAGGGGGAGGACTAGTGTCTTTATAGGCAACAATCAAACCTCCCTTGATCCATTTAACAGTACATTTCAGGCTAGTTTACAAGATGAAATCCCAACACAAAGCCATTGCATATGTCTCTACTCTCTACATGATGTACCAGTTGGCAGGCACCATGTACTCTACAGAGAACACAGTGGAAAAACATCACCACTGAGATACATATGCATCCCAGAAGCCTCTTTTTTCCAAGCCCACCAGGAAGGAAGAGGGTCTAGGAATGTCTTTACACTGACCATGATACTGTACTAATAGAGACAACAGGACTAGGAATGTCTCTACACTGATCCATGATACTGTACTAATAGAGACAACAGGACTAGGAATGTCTTTACACTGATCCATGGTACTGTACTAATAGAGACAACAGGACTAGGAATGTCTTTATACTGATCCATGGTACTGTACTAATAGAGACAACAGGACTAGGAATGTCTTTACACTGATCCATGATACTGTACTAATAGAGACAACAGGACTAGGAATGTCTTTACACTGATCCATGGTACTGTACTAATAGAGACAACAGGACTAGGAATGTCTTTACACTGATCCATGGTACTGTACTAATAGAGACAACAGGACTAGGAATGTCTTTACACTGATCCATGGTACTGTACTAATAGAGACAACAGGACTAGGAATGTCTTTACACTGATCCATGATACTGTACTAATAGAGACAACGGGACTAGGAATGTCTTTACACTGATCCATGATACTGTACTAATAGAGACAACAGGACTAGGAATGTCTTTACACTGATCCATGATACTGTACTAATAGAGACAACGGGACTAGGAATGTCTTTACACTGATCCATGATACTGTACTAATAGAGACAACGGGACTAGGAATGTCTTTACACTGATCCATGATACTGTACTAATAGAGACAACGGGACTAGGAATGTCTTTACACTGATCCATGATACTGTACTAATAGAGACAACGGGACTAGGAATGTCTTTACACTGATCCATGATACTGTACTAATAGAGACAACGGGACTAGGAATGTCTTTACACTGATCCATGGTACTGTACTAATAGAGACAACAGGACTAGGAATGTCTTTACACTGATCCATGATACTGTACTAATAGAGACAACGGGACTAGGAATGTCTTTACACTGATCCATGGTACTGTACTAATAGAGACAACAGGACTAGGAATGTCTTTACACTGATCCATGATACTGTACTAATAGAGACAACAGGACTAGGAATGTCTTTATACTGATCCATGGTCCTGTACTAATAGAGACAACGGGACTAGGAATGTCTTTACACTGATCCATGGTACTGTACTAATAGAGACAACAGGACTAGGAATGTCTTTACACTGATCCATGGTACTGTACTAATAGAGACAACGGGACTAGGAATGTCTTTACACTGATCCATGGTCCTATACTAATAGAGACAACGGGACTAGGAATGTCTTTACACTGATCCATGGTACTGTACTAATAGAGACAACAGGACTAGGAATGTCTTTACACTGATCCATGGTACTGTACTAATAGAGACAACGGGACTAGGAATGTCTTTACACTGATCCATGGTACTGTACTAATAGAGACAACAGGACTAGGAATGTCTTTACACTGATCCATGGTACTGTACTAATAGAGACAACGGGACTAGGATCAGGGGACAGGATCCTTTACTCCATTACTGTGGAGATGAACACAACAGGATCCTTCCATCAGGAAGTAGTCCCACAGATGAATTACTATGGAGATGAACACAACAGGATCCTTCCATCAGGAAGTAGTCCCACAGATAAATTACTATGGAGATGAACACAACAGGATCCTTCCATCAGGAAGTAGTCCCACAGATAAATTACTATGGAGATGAACACAACAGGATCCTTCCATCAGGAAGTAGTCCCACAGATAAATTACTATGGAGATGAACACAACAGGATCCTTCCATCAGGAAGTAGTCCCACAGATAAATTACTATGGAGATGAACACAACAGGATCCTTCCATCAGGAAGTAGTCCCACAGATGAATTACTATGGAGATGAACAC